>NC_070599.1:28663893-28678893 GCF_027409825.1 Scomber japonicus | reverse complement strand
TCTGTCTCTCTCTCTCTCTCTCTCTCTGTCTCTCTCTCTTTCCCTCTGTCTCTGTCTGTCTCTCTCTCTCTCTCTCTCTCTCTCTCTCTCTCTCTCTCTCTCTCTCTCTCTCTCTCTCTCTGTCTCTCTGTCTCTCTGTCTCTCTCTGCCTCTCACTGTCTCTCTGTCTCTCTCTCTCTCTCTCTCTCTCTCTCTGTCTCTCTCTCTCTCTGTCTCTCTCTGTCTCTCTCTCTCTCTGTCTCTCTCTCTCTGTCTGTCTCTCTCTCTCTCTCTCTCTCTCTCTCTTCATTCCTCGTCTAACTCGTCCCAGATGTTGGAGGATCAGAGCAGGAAGAACGAGGTCGATGTGACATGTAAACATGCTCAGAAGTGCTGCGGCCATCTTGCCGTCTGCTGTGTGTGATGGAGAGATGCGGCTTCTCCTCCGTCATGATGAACTAGAGGCTTTTCTTTTCTTCTTCTTTTGTTTCTCACGAACAAAAAGAAAAGAGGGAGGATGTGAACCATGTGAGGCCGGAGCAGCTGATTGGTTGCTGGAGGAACGATGTGCACATGTGACTTTTTAAACTTTTACAGACGTTGAGCTCAAATGTGAGAGAAACAAAAAACACCTGAAACATGAATATCAGAAAGTCTTCATTAATTTAAAACTGTTTCATGAGGTTTGTTTGTCTCCATTTAAAGGGTTAAAATGTGAAAATAAACGTATGAATAACTTCACACATTCTTTTTTTGTGGACCCAGCATCAAATTTCTGCTTTTAATCCATTTAGAGAGAATATATTAGAGGATTATGGTAAAAATGTCTAAGTGGTGTAACCATAAAAACTTGGTCCGTCTCTGGAGAGCAAATCTACAGCAAGAAATGTGGAATAATAATGATGATAATGAATAATAATGAACAGTATCAGTATCAGTAAAACTCATATCAACGTCACATAAACAGCATTCTGTCATCAAATATTTCCAAACTAAAAAGCTTCCTGTCACAATCTGATTCTGAAAGATAATCCTCACATTCATAACCAGCAGATTAGATTACAGGAACGACATCATTCCTGTTGTTAAATCTTTCCACTGCTTACCTCCTCCTGGTCTACACAGCTTTAAACAGACTGATCAGTTCCACACGCAGCAGATATCTAGCTCATACCGAGGAAGAGAGAGGCAGCGTCTGTGTTTAAACCTCACACAACTCTGAAACAGTCAGTCCACTCAAATACACTGTAGCTGATCACATATTTAATATCTATCATTCTTTTGTGGTTACACCATTTGACATTTTCAGGAGCATTCAGTCTGACTTTTGGTATAAAATGGGTCAAATGTCATTTAAAATCTCTCTCATTGATCTTTTTTTAATATATTGATTATATTGAACTGGGCGTAACGTCCATGATGTCTTGCTGCGGAGTTCAGTCTGAATTCAGTCCCTTCCTCCCTTCCTTCCTTCCTTCCTTCCTTCCTTCCTTCCTTCTGTCCTTTCTTTCTTTCCTTCTTTCCTCCCTTCCTCCTTTCCTTCCTCTTCCACCCTTCCTTCCTTCCTTCCTTGACTCTCTTAATGATCTTTTTTTAATATATTGATTATATTGAACTGGGTGTAACATCCATGATGTCTTGCTGCGGAGTTCAGTCTGAATTCAGTCCCTTCCTTCCTTCCTTCCTTCCTTCCTTCCTTCTGTCCTTTCTTTCTTTCCTTCTTTCCTTCCTTCCTCCTTTCCTCCTTTCCTTCCTCTTCCACCCTTCCTTCCTTTCTTCCTTCCTTGACTCTCTTATTGATCTTTTTTTAATATATTGATTATATTGAACTGGGCGTAACGTCCATGATGTCTTGCTGCGGAGTTCAGTCTGAATTCAGTCCCTTCTTTCCTTCCTTCCTTCTGTCCTTTCTTTCTTTCCTTCTTTCCTTCTTTCCTTCCTTCCTCCTTTCCTTCCTCTTCCACCCTTCCTTCCTTCCTTCCTTGACTCTCTTATTGATCTTTTTTTAATATATTGATTATATTGAACTGGGCGTAACGTCCATGGTGTCGTGCTGCGGAGTTCAGTCTGAATTCAGTCCCTTCCTTCCTTCTTCTGTCCTTTCTTTCTTTTCTTCTTTCCTTCCTTCCTCCTTTCCTCCTTTCCTTCCTCTTCCACCCTTCCTTCCTTCCTTCCTTCCTTGACTCTCTTATTGACCTTTTTTTAATATATTGATTATATTGAACTGGGCGTAACGTCCATGCTGTCTTGCTGCGGAGTTCAGTCTGAATTCAGTCCCTTCCTTCCTTCCTTCCTTCCTTCCTTCCTTCTGTCCTTTCTTTCTTTTCTTCTTTCCTTCCTTCCTTCCTCCTTTCCTCCTTTCCTTCCTCTTCCACCCTTCCTTCCTTCCTTCCTTCCTTGACTCTCTTATTGATCTTTTTTTAATATATTGATTATATTGAACTGGGCGTAACGTCCATGCTGTCTTGCTGCGGAGTTCAGTCTGAATTCAGTCCCTTCCTTCCTTCCTTCCTTCCTTCCTTCCTTCTGTCCTTTCTTTCTTTCCTTCTTTCCTTCCTTCCTCTTCCACCCTTCCTTCCTTCCTTCCTTGACTCTCTTATTGATCTTTTTTAATATATTGATTATATTGAACTGGGCGTAACCTCCATGATGTCTTGCTGCGGAGTTCAGTCTGAATTCAGTCCCTTCCTTCCTTCCTTCCTTCCTTCTGTCCTTTCTTTCTTTCCTTCTTTCCTTCCTTCCTCCTTTCCTCCTTTCCTTCCTCTTCCACCCTTCCTTCCTTCCTTCCTTGACTCTCTTATTGATCTTTTTTTAATATATTGATTATATTGAACTGGGTGTAACGTCCATGCTGTCTTGCTGCGGAGTTCAGTCTGAATTCAGTCCCTTCCTTCCTTCCTTCCTTCCTTCCTTCCTTCTGTCCTTTCTTTCTTTCCTTCTGTCCTTCCTTCCTCCTTTTCTCCTTTCCTTCCTCTTCCACCCGTCCACCCTTCCTTCCTTCCTTCCTTCCTTGACTCTCTTATTGATCTTTTTTTAATATATTGATTATATTGAACTGGGCGTAACCTCCATGATGTCTTGCTGCGGAGTTCAGTCTGAATTCAGTCCCTTCCTTCCTTCCTTCCTTCCTTCCTTCCTTCTGTCCTTTCTTTCTTTTCTTCTTTCCTTCCTTCCTCCTTTCCTCCTTTCCTTCCTCTTCCACCCTTCCTTCCTTCCTTCCTTCCTTGACTCTCTTATTGATCTTTTTTTAATATATTGATTATATTGAACTGGGCGTAACGTCCATGCTGTCTTGCTGCGGAGTTCAGTCTGAATTCAGTCCCTCCCTTCCTTCCTTCCTTCCTTCCTTCTGTCCTTTCTTTCTTTCCTTCTTTCCTCCCTTCCTCCTTTCCTCCTTTCCTTCCTCTTCCACCCTTCCTTCCTCCCTTCCTTCCTTGACTCTCTTATTGATCTTTTTTTAATATATTGATTATATTGAACTGGGCGTTACGTCCATGCTGTCTTGCTGCGGAGTTCAGTCTGAATTCAGTCCCTTCCTTCCTTCCTTCCTTCCTTCTGTCCTTTCTTTCTTTCCTTCTTTCCTCCCTTCCTCCCTTCCTCCTTTCCTCCTTTCCTTCCTCTTCTACCCTTCCTTCCTTCCTTCCTTGACTCTCTTATTGATCTTTTTTTAATATATTGATTATATTGAACTGAGCGTAACGTCCATGATGTCTTGCTGCGGAGTTCAGTCTGAATTCAGTCCCTTCCTTCCTTCCTTCCTTCCTTCTGTCCTTTCTTTCTTTCCTTCTTTCCTTCCTTCCTCCTTTCCTCCTTTCCTTCCTCTTCCACCCTTCCTTCCTTCCTTCCTTGACTCTCTTATTGATCTTTTTTTAATATATTGATTATATTGAACTGGGTGTAACGTCCATGCTGTCTTGCTGCGGAGTTCAGTCTGAATTCAGTCCCTTCCTTCCTTCCTTCCTTCCTTCCTTCCTTCTGTCCTTTCTTTCTTTCCTTCTGTCCTTCCTTCCTCCTTTTCTCCTTTCCTTCCTCTTCCACCCGTCCACCCTTCCTTCCTTCCTTCCTTCCTTGACTCTCTTATTGATCTTTTTTTAATATATTGATTATATTGAACTGGGCGTAACCTCCATGATGTCTTGCTGCGGAGTTCAGTCTGAATTCAGTCCCTTCCTTCCTTCCTTCCTTCCTTCCTTCCTTCTGTCCTTTCTTTCTTTTCTTCTTTCCTTCCTTCCTCCTTTCCTCCTTTCCTTCCTCTTCCACCCTTCCTTCCTTCCTTCCTTCCTTGACTCTCTTATTGATCTTTTTTTAATATATTGATTATATTGAACTGGGCGTAACGTCCATGCTGTCTTGCTGCGGAGTTCAGTCTGAATTCAGTCCCTCCCTTCCTTCCTTCCTTCCTTCCTTCTGTCCTTTCTTTCTTTCCTTCTTTCCTCCCTTCCTCCTTTCCTCCTTTCCTTCCTCTTCCACCCTTCCTTCCTCCCTTCCTTCCTTGACTCTCTTATTGATCTTTTTTTAATATATTGATTATATTGAACTGGGCGTTACGTCCATGCTGTCTTGCTGCGGAGTTCAGTCTGAATTCAGTCCCTTCCTTCCTTCCTTCCTTCCTTCTGTCCTTTCTTTCTTTCCTTCTTTCCTTCCTTCCTCCTTTCCTCCTTTCCTCCTTTCCTTCCTCTTCCACCCTTCCTTCCTTCCTCCCTTGACTCTCTTATTGATCTTTTTTTAATATATTGATTATATTGAACTGGGCGTAACGTCCATGATGTCTTGCTGCGGAGTTCAGTCTGAATTCAGTCCCTTCCTCCCTTCCTTCCTTCCTTCCTTCCTTCCTTCCTTCCTTCTGTCCTTTCTTTCTTTCCTTCTTTCCTCCCTTCCTCCTTTCCTTCCTCTTCCACCCTTCCTTCCTTCCTTCCTTGACTCTCTTAATGATCTTTTTTTAATATATTGATTATATTGAACTGGGTGTAACATCCATGATGTCTTGCTGCGGAGTTCAGTCTGAATTCAGTCCCTTCCTTCCTTCCTTCCTTCCTTCCTTCCTTCTGTCCTTTCTTTCTTTCCTTCTTTCCTTCCTTCCTCCTTTCCTCCTTTCCTTCCTCTTCCACCCTTCCTTCCTTTCTTCCTTCCTTGACTCTCTTATTGATCTTTTTTTAATATATTGATTATATTGAACTGGGCGTAACGTCCATGATGTCTTGCTGCGGAGTTCAGTCTGAATTCAGTCCCTTCTTTCCTTCCTTCCTTCTGTCCTTTCTTTCTTTCCTTCTTTCCTTCTTTCCTTCCTTCCTCCTTTCCTTCCTCTTCCACCCTTCCTTCCTTCCTTCCTTGACTCTCTTATTGATCTTTTTTTAATATATTGATTATATTGAACTGGGCGTAACGTCCATGGTGTCGTGCTGCGGAGTTCAGTCTGAATTCAGTCCCTTCCTTCCTTCTTCTGTCCTTTCTTTCTTTTCTTCTTTCCTTCCTTCCTCCTTTCCTCCTTTCCTTCCTCTTCCACCCTTCCTTCCTTCCTTCCTTCCTTGACTCTCTTATTGACCTTTTTTTAATATATTGATTATATTGAACTGGGCGTAACGTCCATGCTGTCTTGCTGCGGAGTTCAGTCTGAATTCAGTCCCTTCCTTCCTTCCTTCCTTCCTTCCTTCCTTCTGTCCTTTCTTTCTTTTCTTCTTTCCTTCCTTCCTTCCTCCTTTCCTCCTTTCCTTCCTCTTCCACCCTTCCTTCCTTCCTTCCTTCCTTGACTCTCTTATTGATCTTTTTTTAATATATTGATTATATTGAACTGGGCGTAACGTCCATGCTGTCTTGCTGCGGAGTTCAGTCTGAATTCAGTCCCTTCCTTCCTTCCTTCCTTCCTTCCTTCCTTCTGTCCTTTCTTTCTTTCCTTCTTTCCTTCCTTCCTCTTCCACCCTTCCTTCCTTCCTTCCTTGACTCTCTTATTGATCTTTTTTAATATATTGATTATATTGAACTGGGCGTAACCTCCATGATGTCTTGCTGCGGAGTTCAGTCTGAATTCAGTCCCTTCCTTCCTTCCTTCCTTCCTTCTGTCCTTTCTTTCTTTCCTTCTTTCCTTCCTTCCTCCTTTCCTCCTTTCCTTCCTCTTCCACCCTTCCTTCCTTCCTTCCTTGACTCTCTTATTGATCTTTTTTTAATATATTGATTATATTGAACTGGGTGTAACGTCCATGCTGTCTTGCTGCGGAGTTCAGTCTGAATTCAGTCCCTTCCTTCCTTCCTTCCTTCCTTCCTTCCTTCTGTCCTTTCTTTCTTTCCTTCTGTCCTTCCTTCCTCCTTTTCTCCTTTCCTTCCTCTTCCACCCGTCCACCCTTCCTTCCTTCCTTCCTTCCTTGACTCTCTTATTGATCTTTTTTTAATATATTGATTATATTGAACTGGGCGTAACCTCCATGATGTCTTGCTGCGGAGTTCAGTCTGAATTCAGTCCCTTCCTTCCTTCCTTCCTTCCTTCCTTCCTTCTGTCCTTTCTTTCTTTTCTTCTTTCCTTCCTTCCTCCTTTCCTCCTTTCCTTCCTCTTCCACCCTTCCTTCCTTCCTTCCTTCCTTGACTCTCTTATTGATCTTTTTTTAATATATTGATTATATTGAACTGGGCGTAACGTCCATGCTGTCTTGCTGCGGAGTTCAGTCTGAATTCAGTCCCTCCCTTCCTTCCTTCCTTCCTTCCTTCTGTCCTTTCTTTCTTTCCTTCTTTCCTCCCTTCCTCCTTTCCTCCTTTCCTTCCTCTTCCACCCTTCCTTCCTCCCTTCCTTCCTTGACTCTCTTATTGATCTTTTTTTAATATATTGATTATATTGAACTGGGCGTTACGTCCATGCTGTCTTGCTGCGGAGTTCAGTCTGAATTCAGTCCCTTCCTTCCTTCCTTCCTTCCTTCCTTCCTTCTGTCCTTTCTTTCTTTCCTTCTTTCCTCCCTTCCTCCCTTCCTCCTTTCCTCCTTTCCTTCCTCTTCTACCCTTCCTTCCTTCCTTCCTTGACTCTCTTATTGATCTTTTTTTAATATATTGATTATATTGAACTGAGCGTAACGTCCATGATGTCTTGCTGCGGAGTTCAGTCTGAATTCAGTCCCTTCCTTCCTTCCTTCCTTCCTTCTGTCCTTTCTTTCTTTCCTTCTTTCCTTCCTTCCTCCTTTCCTCCTTTCCTCCTTTCCTTCCTCTTCCACCCTTCCTTCCTTCCTCCCTTGACTCTCTTATTGATCTTTTTTTAATATATTGATTATATTGAACTGGGCGTAACGTCCATGATGTCTTGCTGCGGAGTTCAGTCTGAATTCAGTCCCTTCCTTCCTTCCTTCCTTCCTTCCTTCCTTCCTTCCTTCTGTCCTTTCTTTCTTTCCTTCTTTCCTTCCTTCCTCCTTTCCTCCTTTCCTTCCTCTTCCACCCTTCCTTCCTTCCTTCCTTGACTCTCTTATTGATCTTTTTTTAATATATTGATTATATTGAACTGGGCGTAACGTCCATGATGTCTTGCTGCGGAGTTCAGTCTGAATTCAGTACATTCCTTCCTTCCTTCCTTCCTTCTGTCCTTTCTTTCTTTCCTTCTTTCCTTCCTTCCTCCTTTCCTCCTTTCCTTCCTCTTCCACCCTTCCTTCCTCCTTTCCTCCTTTCCTTCCTCTTCCACCCTTCCTTCCTTGACTCTCTTATTGATCTTTTTTTAATATATTGATTATATTGAACTGGGCGTAACCTCCATGATGTCTTGCTGCGGAGTTCAGTCTGAATTTATCTAGAAAACCAACAAAAATACTAAATGTACATTTTAACAAACTTGATGCTGCTTTTAAAACTAGTTTAACTCATTCATGAATTCATCTTACCAACATTTATTATTACTGAGCCAATAATAATAATAATAATAATAATATAAAAGTCATAAACTATTACATAGAGATAAATCTGTTCATGACATCATTCTGTCGTCATGGAAACGTCCAGATATTAAAGGATCAGTCGATGAAGAATAATTAATAATAATGATAAAATGAATCTGCAGCACAGACTGATAGGCATCATGGGAAACGTAGGAAGTCATGTCCTGGCACGGCGGCGAGGTCACAGGACAGAGGATGACATCACTTCCTCTCTGAAGAGCTGCTGGAATGTGGCGACGGGTGCGAGCGGCCAATCGGACGGCGGGATTCACAGAGAGGAAGTGAGGAAGGGAGGAGCGCTCAGGAAGAGGAAGAGGAGCCTCCTCATGCTACTGCACAGAGGTCAGAGGTCAATGCAGGGTAGCAGGGTCTCACCTTTCAGCCCGTTACCATGGAGACGCCAGAGAGAGAGAGAGAGTGAGTGTGTGTGTGTGTGCGTGGAAACACTCTGATCCAGATACGACCCACAATCCTTTGGGTTGTCCTCTCGGCTCATCGTCATGGAGACCACCAGGAGAGTCAGAGCGAGTTTCCGGACTGAAAAACTTTCCAGAGGATCAATGAGAGAACCCTAACCCTGCAGCACAGAGGGAACGTATGGAAGCAGAGAAACATTTAAAGCAGACGCATGTAAGAAATATATTCCAAGATATCATAAAAGACATTTTAACTTCAAACACTGATGTCACTGACATCAGCTCAGTGGATAAATTCAGACTGAACTCCGCAGCAAGACATCATGGAGGTTACGCCCAGTTCAATATAATCAATATATTAAAAAAAGATCAATAAGAGAGATTTGAAATTACATTTGACCCATTTTATACCAAAAGTCAGATTGAATGCTGCTGAAAATGTCAAATGGTGTAACCACAAAAGAATGATAGATATTAAATATGTGATCAGCTACAGTGTGTTTAAGTGGACTTATACTAATAATGACTTCATTTAAAACATGTAAATGTTTCGTGGTCTCCATGGTAACCAGATGAAATGTAATATTTAGAACAATAGTATTCCATTAGCTTTATTTAATATAAAAGTTATAATGTAAGATCATGCCAAACTAGTTGATATGGTGTTAGGTAGGAAGGAAGGAAGGAAGGAAGGAAGGTGTTTTATTGACTATTTACTGTTTTTAAGCAAGTTGAATTATTTGGTACAAAGTTTATATGGTTACACCACTTAGACATTTTTGCCATAATCCTTTAACATCCCTTTAAATTTAAACTAAACTACATGGAGACAAACAAACATCAGTGATCTCAGGGCTGATGAGCTTCGCACCTCAATCCTGCAGGGTCATCATCATCATCATCATCATCATCATCATCATCAGCTCTCATACAGATTAGTGTCATGTGACTTTTATTCATCTTCTTCTTCTGTGGTTGTGGTGACAGTCGTGGGTGTGATCCTCATGTGGAACAAACCAAAGAACACGAAGAAGAAAACAAGAGGAAGATTTTTATCCTTTAAAAACAACTTGAACAAATGTATAAACACAGTAACTGTTCCAAACCTTCACAGGACTCTCACTTCATGTTTTCAGTCTCGCTACGTTTAACAGGCGTGTTTCTCTTTGATGTTTGACGTTTTAACGTGATTACAGAGACGTCCGTGTTATTCTGATCACATGTGGTTCTGTTTTTAGAAACATGACACTGAGCCGGCCGAGTGGAGCCGCAGTTTACTCTGGATGACTTCTAGAGGTTTGTTTCCTGTTCCAATAAACAGAGAGAGAGACTGTCTGTCTGTCTGTCTGTCTCTCTGACTGTCTGTCTGTCTGTCTGTCTGTCTGTCTGTCTGTCTGTCTGTCTGACTGTCTCGCTGCCTGTCTGTCTGTCCGTCTCACTGCCTGCCTGTCTGTCTGTCTTGCTGTCTGTCTGTCTGTCTGTGGCTCAGAGGAAGAGAGAGACAGGAAACCACACACAGTGGTTGTTTCCTGTCTAAATAAAGGTTGTTGTCGGGTTTTTGTCTCTTGTGTTTCAAACATCATTAAAATCCAGTTTAGTCCAAGCAGCTTCTTCACATGTATAACTACATCAGTTATAACACATGTATAACTACATCAGTTATAACACATGTATAACTACATCAGTTATAACATGTATAACTACATCAGTTATAACACGTATAACTACATCAGTTATAACACATGTATAACTACATCAGTTATAACACATGTATAACTACATCAGTTATAACACGTATAACTACATCAGTTATAACACATGTATAACTACATCAGTTATAACACACGTATAACTACATCAGTTATAACACACGTATAACTACATCAGTTATAACACACGTATAACTACATCAGTTATAACACACGTATAACTACATCAGTTATAACATGTATAACTACATCAGTTATAACATGTATAACTACATCAGTTATAACACATGTATAACTACAGCAGTTATAACACATTTATAACTACATCAGTTATAACACATTTATAACTACATCAGTTATAACATGTATAACTACATCAGTTATAACATGTATAACTACATCAGTTATAACTAGACTTGTAGTCAAGACCGCCTAAACCGAGACCAAGACACTACCAAGACCAGAGGGTATCAAGACCGAGACCAAGACGAGACCAAGGCCAAGACAGACTGAGTCAAGACCAAGACAAAGTCGAGACGAGACCGAGACGAGACCAAGACCGAGACCAAAAAAAAAACAGCTAGTGAGCTAGTGTTACACCATAACTTGCATCAATTGAATAAGAGCAGTATACTGGGGTAAGAGGTTCAGTCCCAGTTTAAATTCAATTTAAGAAGGTATTATTTCAACTACAGACAGAACAATGCAGAGACAGAGCATGTCATGAATGTGTGCGATTGTGAGCTCACTCACTGTAAATAATAAATGACCACTATGTCGACCTGAGACCGCAAGACCAAGACAATGAGACCAAGACAAGACCGAGGGATCCGAGACCAAGACAAGACCAAGACCAAAGACGGTCGAGACTGTGACAAGACCGAGACCACGTAAAAGTGGTCTCGAGACCGGTCTCGAGACCAAGACCGGTCTCGAGACATCCAACTCTAGTTATAACTAACTAACATTGATAACTACATCAGTTATAACACATTTATAACTACATCAGTTATAACATGTATAACTACAGCAGTTATAACACATGTATAACTACATCAGTTATAACACGTATAACTACATCAGTTATAACACACGTATAACTACAGCAGTTATAACACATGTATAACTACATCAGTTATAACACACGTATAACTACATCAGTTATAACATGTATAACTACATCAGTTATAACACACGTATAACTACATCAGTTATAACACAGGTATAACTACATCAGTTATAACACACGTATAACTACATCAGTTATAACACATGTATAACTACATCAGTTATAACACACGTATAACTACATCAGTTATAACATGTATAACTACATCAGTTATAACTAACTAACATTGATAACTACATCATATGCACTGACCACCCCTCCCTGAGCTACTACCTTATCGTGGTGGAGGGGTTTGCGTGTCTCAATGACCCCAGGAGCTCAGTTGTCGGGGGCTTTATGCCCCTGGCAGAGTCACCCAAGGTAAACAGGTCCGGGGGGAGGGGCCAGACAAAGGGTAGCTCAAAAAGACCCCTTATGATGATGACAAATGGTTTTCCGTGTCCCTCAACCGGACATGGGTCACCGGGCCCCCCCCCCTCGGAGCCAGGCCTGGGGGTGGGGCTCAGGAGGGGCCAAAGGGCCACTGGTGAGAGGCGCCGGGCAGGAGTGGCAATACTTATTGCCCCCCGGCTTGGTGCCTGTATGTTGGAGTTTACCCCGGTAGACGAGAGGGTAGCTTCCCTCCGCCTTCGGGTGGGGGGACGGATCCTGACTGTTGTTTGTGCCTATGGTCCAAACAGCAGCTCAGAGTATCCACCCTTCTTGGACTCCTTGGAGGGGGTGCTGGAGAGTCTCCCCCTGGGGATTCCCTCGTTCTGCTGGGGGACTTCAATGCTCACGTTGGCAGCAACAGTGAGACCTGGATGTTGTGGGGCTGTCATGCTTGACACGACTCTGCAGCATCGCGTGGACATCGGGGGCAGTGCCTCTGGATTGGCAGACTGGGGTGGTGGTCCCTCTTTTTAAGAAGGGGGACCGGAGGGTGTGTTCCAACTATAGGGGGATCACACTCCTCAGCCTCCCTGGTAAGGTCTATTCGGGGGTGCTGGAGAGGAGGGTCCGTCGGATAGTCGAACCTCGGATTCAGGAGGAGCAGTGTGGTTTTCGTCCAGGCCGTGGAACTGTGGACCAGATCTACACCCTCTGCAGGATCCTTGAGGGTGCATGGGACCCAACCAGTCCACATGTGTTTTGTGGACTTGGAAAAGGCATTCGACCGTGTCCCTCGGGGAGTCCTGTGGGGGGTTCTCCAGGAGTACGGGGTATCAGACCCCCTGATACGGGCCGTCCGTTCCCTGTATGACCGGTGTCAGAGCTTGGTCCACATTACCGGTAATAAGTCGGACTTGTTTCCGGTGAGGGTTGGACTCCGCCAGGGCTGCCCTTTGTCACCGATGAGAATCAGCACCTCCAAATCCGAGGCCATGGTCCTCAGCCGGAAAAGGGTGGAGTGCACTCTTCGGGTCGGGGATGAGATCCTGACCCAAGTGGAGGAGTTCAAGTACCTCGGGGTCTTGTTCACAGTGAGGGAAGGATGGAACGTGAGATCGACAGGCGGATCGGTGCAGCGTCTGCAGTAATGCGGACTCTGCACAGATCCGTCGTGGTGAAGAGAGAGCTGAGCCGAAAGGCAAAGCTCTGGATTTACCAGTCGGTCTTGGTTCCTACCCTCACCTCTGGTCATGAGCTTTGGGTAGTGACCCAAAGAACAAGATGGCGGGTACAAGCGGCTGAAATGAGCTTCCTCCGTAGGCTGGCTGGGCTCTCCCTTAGAGATAGGGTGAGAAGCTCAGTTATCCGGATGGAGCTCGGAGTAGACCCGCTGCTCCTCCGCGTTGAGAGGAGCCAGATGAGGAGGCTCGGGCATCTAGTCAGGATGCCTCCCGGACGCCTCCCTGGTGAGGTGTTCAGGGCCCGTCCCACCCGTAGGAGACCCGGGACACGCTGGAGAGACTATGTCTCTCGGCTGGCCTGGGAACGCCTCGGGATCCCCCGGGAAGAGCTGGACGAAGTGGCTGGGGAGAGGGAAGTCTGGGCTTCCTGAGGCTGCTGCCCCCGCGACCCGACCAGGATAAGAGGCAGAAGACAGAACGGTAACTCCCTGCTTAGGCTGCTGACCAGGATAAGCAGCCAAATTCCTCAGGGATGATGATGATGATGATGAGGATAGTGATGATGATGAGGGTGATGAAGATGAAGATGATGATGATGATGATGGTGATGGTGATGATGATGGTGGTCTATGTGTAAATAGACATGTGTATAATAATGATATTGTAATGCTCGTCTATATTAAAGTCTGATCCTGTATGTTTCAGTCTACTTGTCTGTCTGATGAGTTTATTTAACAGCATCAACAGCTGTTAGCTCTGAGCTAATGCTTAGCATCTATAGCTCCGCCCCTTCCCGTGGAGCTCATTCATTATTCATGAGGCGGTGGGAGGAGTCAGGCTGTGATTGGCAGCTCAGAGAGAGACACACATGTTCAACAGATGTTCTTCAAATCTATAACATGATTATTAGTCACACACACGTGCACGCAGGCGCCGACACACACGTGCACACTCTATGACTGTTTCTGCACTTTTCAACTCCTTTTGTCCAACAGGTCATTAAACACACCACACACACACACACACACACACACACACACACACACACCAGCCAACAATAACATATGATAACCCAAATCCAGCATATTTCTGAGTGTGTGTGTTGGAATTTCCCTGCGGTGGGCTCAATGCTGAGAGCCAAGAACACACACACACACACACACACACACACACACACACACACACACACACACACACACACACACCCTTTTTCCCATCTCAACTGGCCAATCAGAGGAGCTAAAATGAGCTGTGACCTTTGACCTCCTCTCCTCCTGCTCTACCAGATTAAATAAATAAATACAATAAAGGACATTTCTGCTCAAATCAGAAAGTACTGCAGTATTATAGTAAAAGTACTGCAGTATTACAGTAAAAGTACTGCAGTATTATAGTGATGTAGTATGCAGTATTACAGTAAAAGTATTGCAGTATTATAGTGATGTAGTATGCAGTATTACAGTAAAAGTACTGCAGTATTATGAGTGATGTAGTATGCAGTATTACAGTAAAAGTACTGCAGTATTATAGTGATGTAGTATGCAGTATTACAGTAAAAGTACTGCAGTATTATAGTGATGTAGTATGCAGTAATACAGTAAAAGTACTGCAGTATTATGAGTGATGTAGTATGCAGTATTACAGTAAAAGTACTGCAGTATTATAGTGATGTAGTATGCAGTATTACAGTAAAAGTACTGTAGTATTATAGTGATGTAGTATGTAGTATTACAGTAAAAGTACTGCAGTATTATAGTGATGTAGTATGCAGTATTACAGTAAAAGTACTGCAGTATTATAGTGATGTAGTATGCAGTATTACAGTAAAAGTACTGCAGTATTATAGTGATGTAGTATGCAGTATTACAGTAAAAGTACTGCAGTATTATAGTGATGTAGTACGCAGTATTACAGTAAAAGTACTGCAGTATTATGAGTGATGTAGTACGCAGTATTACAGTAAAAGTACTGCAGTATTATAGTGATGTAGTATGCAGTATTACAGTAAAAGTATTGCAGTATTATAGTAAAAGTACTGCAGTATTATAGTAAAAGTACTGCAGTATTATAGTGATGTAGTAGCGTGGGGGGGGGGGGGGGGCGTTCATCGCTGCAGCTTTAATTATTATTAGTATTGAAGCCCTGCTCTGACTTCCAGCTCACACTAAACATGATGCAACATGAAGAGAATTACCCAGAGAGTGTGTGAGACTGTGTGTGTGTGTGTGTGTGTGTGTGTGTGTGTGTGTGTGTGTGTGTGTGTGTGTGTGTGTGTGTGTGTGTGTGTGTTGTGTGTGTGTGTGTGTGGACTGTACT
>NC_070599.1:28651393-28656393 GCF_027409825.1 Scomber japonicus | reverse complement strand
GTGGCGCTAGAGGAGAACCCAACAGTCAGAGAACCTGATGGTGGCGCTAGAGGAGAACCCAACAGTCACAGAACCTGATGGTGGCGCTAGAGGAGAACCCAACAGTCACAGAATCTGATGGTGGCGCTAGAGGAGAACCCAACAGTCACAGAACCTGATGGTGGCGCTAGAGGAGAACCCAACAGTCACAGAACCTGATGGTGGCGCTAGAGGAGAACCCAACAGTCAGAGAACATGATGGTGGCGCTAGAGGAGAACCCAACAACAGTCAGAGAACCTGATGGTGGCGCTAGAGGAGAACCCAACAGTCAGAGAAAGAGATGG
Organism: Scomber japonicus; assembly: GCF_027409825.1. NCBI lineage: Eukaryota > Metazoa > Chordata > Actinopteri > Scombriformes > Scombridae > Scomber > Scomber japonicus. The sequence continues at coordinate 28,656,069 of NC_070599.1, read as the reverse complement.
TGGCGCTAGAGGAGAACCCAACAGTCACAGAACCTGATGGTGGCGCTAGAGGAGAACCCAACAGTCAGAGAACCTGATGGTGGCGCTAGAGGAGAACCCAACAGTCACAGAACCTGATGGTGGCGCTAGAAGAGAACCCAACAGTCACAGAACCTGACGGTGGCGCTAGAGGAGAACCCAACAGTCAGAGAACATGATGGTGGCGCTAGAGGAGAACCCAACAACAGTCAGAGAACCTGATGGTGGCGCTAGAGGAGAACCCAACAGTCAGAGAAAGAGATGGTGGCGCTAGAGGAGAACCCAACAGTCACAGAACCTGATGGTGGCGCTAGAGGAGAACCCAACAGTCAGAGAACCTGATGGTGGCGCTAGAAGAGAACCCAACAGTCACAGAACCTGATGGTGGCGCTAGAAGAGAACCCAACAGTCACAGAACCTGACGGTGGCGCTAGAGGAGAACCCAACAGTCACAGAACCTGACGGTGGCGCTAGAGGAGAACCCAAAAGTCACAGAAACAGATGGCGGTGCTAGAGGGGAACCCAACAGTCACAGAACCTGATGGTGGCGCTAGAGGAGAACCCAACAGTCAGAGAAAGAGATGGTGGCGCTAGAGGAGAACCCAACAGTCAGAGAACCTGACGGTGGCGCTAGAGGAGAACCCAACAGACAGAGAACTTGATGGTGACACTAGAGGAGAACCCAACAGTCACAGAAACAGATGGTGGCGCTAGAGGAGAACCCAACAGAACACTATAAACATGTGAAAAGTTTCTTTTTGCAGCTGCAGACGAATATTTTCATCCTTCAGAGACTCTTGTGTTTGTGTTTCAGGGGTCAAAGGTCGCCTGGGATTTATTTTTAGGAAATGAAAGATAAGACAGCTGGGAGTTCTCTGAGTTCAGAGTCTCAGTAATCATCCTCCTTCTGATAAATGCAGATACTTTTATATATTTATACATTTCTATCAGAGTGAGGTCAGAGATGTTTAAAGATTCATTTAAAGGAAAAGTTCACAAAGCGGTTCCTCCTCGGAACAGCCAGTAAGAACCGGAGGAACCACGACAGCAGGAAACACTTCATGTTGATTTAACGTTCAGAAACAGACTGACAGCTGATTGGGCGGGTTGGCTCATCTTTATTGTGATTGGCTGACAGAGACACCCCCCCCCCCCCCCCCGTTATACATCAGTAATAACAACCGTAGTATTTTCATTGATGGCTTTATAGAAGTAAAAGGCAGCGTGTGAGTGGACGGTTACTGAACTCAGGTCACATGATCTCCCACAGGAACAGTTCACTCCTGAATCCTCCAATCAAACAGCAACAGCAGTGATGACATCACAGTCCCATCATGCATCAGTCCAGGCTGGCGTGTTTCTGCACTCGTTTATCTTTAAAGAAAAGGCTGAAAATAAACTGCAGCTCCTCAAAAGCATCGAATTCAAACTGAAGATTTGACGACTTAACGAGCGATTCGTGATCCGATCGGCTGTCAGATGTTTATTTATGGTGCTCGGAGGATTATCCTGAATCACTCATCCAGGCGGGATGAACTCCCAACGGGAACGTCTGGGAATTTTCCTTCTATTGTTTCTGTGTGTGAGGTGATCCCTTCCTGAAGGCGGGGCTAGAGGAGCGAGGCTTCACTGTGTTCATGTGTTATAGCTTCACTTTACATCCTCTAAACATTTATACTGTAGAACAAAGACTTTCATAGTCTGTAGCTGCTGTGTGACTGTTCACTTATATGTAACTTGGTAGTATTAAAGAAATGTGCTCATTCATGCACATAATCTGCTAACATGTAGTTTGAGACAATGAAACTGAATATTTCTGTCAGTTAAAGTTTGATTCTTACAACTGTGTCCTAACAAATAAATGTTATAAATCTGAAATGGACTCTTTAAACTTGCAGTGGACTAGTGTTAAAATAAGGCTTTACTGTTTATTACTTATCTGCTGTGAACTAGACGACTGAATTTGATATATTTTCTTAATCAAACATGAAATATGTCGACTCTTCTGTCGTCTGACTGACGGACGGCGACTGGAACTTAAAGATAACTGAGAGAAATCTTTAGGAGCTTATCTTCAGACTTTTCTTCTCACATGAATGAATGTTTGTTTGTGAGCAGATAAAACATCAGTCCATCAGAGCAGAATAAAGAGTGAAGCTTTGATATGTAGTGTCAGAGGTGATGAAAGAGGAATGATCACATATTAAACTGGTGAATGAGACACACGCTGTAAAAGACGAGCTCTTTGGTCCTGAACATCAGATCATCTTTCACCTTCGTCTCAGAGCTTTGAAATACAAGACAAATATTTTTTTGTTGTTTTTTTTTCTTTTTCTTTACAAAATGAAACTTTTTTTCCTGAAATGTATGTTTAGTATAAAAACATTGATCTCTCTACTCGGCTTTAAAAACATCATCATAATCAAATATCAGGTACAAAAAGTGCTAAAATATAAAACCATTAAAAGTTCTACAATCCAAAAGTTTCTGGCGTCATCTTCAAAGTTCCCACATTCAGAGATCTGAGTTTTATTATATGAGCAAAGATCTCTTTATTCTCTGGAACACATCATCTGCGTCTTGATCCTGAAGGTTGAAAATAAAAAGCTTTAACGTGACAACCAACCAAAAACCTCTGGTACGACCCTTTCATCTATACCAGGATTAATATTTGATCTGAAAAGGACAGATCTTGGTTGAGGTATCACCTTAAAGTCAAAACACAGTTCCAGACCTCTCAGTGTGGGAACGTTGAGAACCCAGGCTCAGTAAAGTATACTTGAGTACTTTTACAACCTCAATAAAGCACCAGAAGTGGACTTACAACCATTTGTGGGCATCAAACCACAGTTTGAGAAACTCGCAGTCCTTTTCAAGAGTTCACTGATGTAAATATTTCCCAAAAGGCTTACGGACAGTCTTCCAGTATTCCAGGGAATATCATCACTTGAACAATCACAGTAATTTGGATGACGCCTTGAATGTTCCTAAAATAGTGTCGTAGTATTCCCAAAGATTCCTGAAGATTTCCTCAAAACGTTCCATAATGTTTTCTGAGGCGACGCTGGAATATTCCTCACAGATTCTGAAGAGTCCGACTCTGATTCTTCACCAGAACATGTTCACATATCTCCACATAAATCCTCCAGAACCTCCGGATGTCCTGCAGGGAAATAATCCCAAACAGACCGAGCATACCGGCCAGTCTGTTTGGAATTTCTGGGAATCATAAATGTTCCTGCGCAGTTTTGTCCATGATTCCACAACATTTCTTAAAAAATCCACAATAATTCCCTAAAAAGTGTTCAGATAAAAATCACAGAATATTCCTAAAGGAGTATTTAAAGATTTCCACAGTATTGATATTTCACTTAAAGTCCCTTCAGTCCTAAATGTTGGTTTTTGGCAGTCGTAGTGGCAGTTAGGGAGCTTTGGTTTTATTCCGTTTTCTTTGTTTTTGTACAAAAACAAGAAGAAAAAACAAATCTTTGTATTTCCAACAGAATCCCGTAGAGACCGTTTAGTCCTTGATCTGCTGGAATTCCTGTTTTGACAGATTTCAGGAGCACGAAGATCCAAATCCGCTCTGCAAATCAACACAGCACCAACCTGCTGTCACTGTGTGATGGACATGGCTGGTAACCAATCCCAGCTCTGCTTTCATGCAGTGGGCGGGGCTTAGAGGTAACAGCAGGGGGGCGGTTACAACGTCTTCATGTCCAATCAGAAGAGTCATTGGAATAAAACCAGCACTTTAAGAGTACTCCATTGGTTTTGTTGTGCTGGATGCTGATTGGTTGGTTGCCCAGTGAGTCAAGGTTTGGGGGCGGGGATAAAGAAGCGACCAATCAGGTGAAGGTAGGAGAATCTTTGGTTTTCCTGAGCAGCAGTGATTGGCTGGTGTGATCCTGAGTGTGTTGGCTGAACTCTGGCAGGAAGCATCAGGATCTTTATTTATTTAGTGTTCTGAGTCGCTGTCAAAGGTTTGTGCGTCCTTAATGTCTCAGCTCTTTCACCCGAGGACTCTCATTGGTTTGTCCATATGGAGGCGGAGTCTCTCAGGCCATAAGGGTTTCTGATTGGTCACAATGACGGGTCACATCCTGAGTGGTTGGACAAGGTGACGAGGCGGCGCTGTGATTGGTCAGTAGAGCAGGGTGGGCGGGGCTTTGCGTATCCTGAGCGTCTGGATGGAGGAGAGGATTTTCTTCTGGTGGCCGGCGAGAGTCACGCCTACTCTGAGCAGGTCTCTATGGAAACAGACCAAGTACGGAAAGAGATTAGAGCCAAAAACAGATCAAACTCCTCCAACACAAAACATTTCACTTTACAAGAAAACTAAATGTGTTAAACATTCAACATACTGAAGTACTTTACTGTAGTACAGTTAGAGGTACTAGTACTTTACAGTTAGAGGTACTAGTACTTTACAGTTAGAGGTGTTAGTACTTTACTGTAGTACAGTTAGAGGTACTAGTACTTTACTGCAGTACAGTTAGAGGTACTAGTACTTTACTATAGTACAGTTAGAGGTACTTGTACTTTACTGCAGTGCAGTTAGAGGTACTAGTACTTTACTGCAGTACAGTTAGAGGTACTAGTACTTTACTATAGTACAGTTAGAGGTACTTGTACTTTACTGCAGTGCAGTTACTAGT
>NC_070599.1:28608460-28650893 GCF_027409825.1 Scomber japonicus | reverse complement strand
AGGAGCAGAGGAGGAGAGGAGAGGAGGAGAGAGGAGAGGAGGAGAGGAGAGGAGAAGAGAGGAGGAGATGAGAGGAGGAGGAGGAGAGGAGGAGAGGAGGAGAGGAGATGAGAGGAGGAGGAGGAGAGGAGGAGAGGAGAGGAGAGGAGGAGAGGAGGAGGAGAGAAGAGGAGAGGAGGAGAGGAGAGGAGAGGAAGGAGGAGGAAGGAGAGGAGCAGAGGAGGAGTGTAACAGTGAGCTGCAGAGTGTTGGCGCCTCCTGCTGGTAGAAAGGAGGAGGAGCAGAGGAGGAGAGGAGCAGAGGAGGAAGGAGGAAGGAGAGAGGAGAGGAGGAGAGGAGAGGAGAGGAGAAGAGAGGAGAAGAGGAGCAGGTGAGAAGAGGAGAAAAGGAGAGGAGGAGCAGGCGAGAAGAGGAGGAGAGGAGAAGAGAGGAGGAGCAGAGGAGGAGGAGAGGAGAGGGAAAGAGGAGGAGAGGAGAGGAGGAGCAGGCGAGAAGAGGAGGAGAGGAGAGGAGAGAGGAGGAGGAGGAGCAGGCGAGAAGAGGAGGAGAGGAGAGGAGGAGGAGAGGAGAGGAGGAGTAGAGAGGCAGAGGAGAGGAGCAGAGGAGAGGAGAGGAGGAGCAGGCGAGAAGAGGAGGAGGAGAGGAGCAGAGGAGGAGAGGAGAGGAGAGGAGGAGGAGAGAAGAAGAGGAGGAGGAGAGGAGTGTAACAGTGAGCTGCAGAGTGTTGGCGCCTCCTGCTGGTAGAAAGGACGCACTGCACCTTATTCACTGTTAATATGTTAACCTACCAATAATCAATAAAGAGGAGAGGAGAGGAGGAGAGGAGGAGAGGAGGAGAGGAGCAGAGGAGGAGAGGAGGAGAGAGAGGAGGAAGGAGGAGAGGAGAGGAGGAGAGAGAGGAGGAAGGAGGAGAGGAGGAGAGTGTTAATATGTTAACAACCAATAATCAGGGCCGGCCCAAGCCTCCATGGGGCCCTAAGCAAAATGTGATTTTGGGGCCCTCTATTACTGCCAATAATAATGATTATTGATCATTCACACACCTACTATAAACGTATTCTACTTATTCTACTCCATCATTATGAGAGAAGTAGTAAGACATGTTGAACTAATGTTAGCTAGCTAATGTGCTATTATAGGCTAACGTATTTGAAACAAAATGTCAACAATAATTAGGACTTTCCTAATTTCAGGGAACTTTTCAAAATCTCCTTCACACCAAATGTTACCGAGACATACCTTTATCGTTGCGCTGCTGTCAAGCTTGATGAGTCAGCCAGAGTGATGCGATGTGGAGAGTAACCATGACCGTGGCGGCAGGTACCCACAGAAATAAGAGCCTGAAGCAAGGCCGGATTAACCATATGGGCAACAATATATAACATATAATATATAACATATAATATATAATATATAACATATAATATATAATATATAACATATAACATATAATATATAACATATAATATATAACATATAACATATAATATATAACATATAATATATAATATATAACATATAATATATAACATATAATATATAACATATAATATATAACATATAATATATAACATATAACATATAATATATAATATATAACATATAACATATAATATATAACATATAATATATAACATATAATATATAACATATAATATATAACATATAATATATAACATATAATATATAACATATAACATATAATATATAACATATAATATATAACATATAATATATAACATATAATATATAACATATAATATATAACATATAACATATAATATATAACATATAATATATAACATATAATATATAACATATAACATATAATATATAACATATAATATATAACATATAATATATAACATATAACATATAATATATAACATATAATATATAACATATAATATATAACATATAATATATAATATATAACATATAATATATAACATATAATATATAATATATAACATATAATATATAACATATAATATATAATATATAATATATAATATATAATATATAACATATAATATATAACATATAATATATAACATATAATATATAACATATAATATATAATATATAATATATAATATATATCATATAATATATAATATATAATATATAACATATAATATATAATATATAATATATAATATATAACATATAACATATAATATATAATATATAACATATAATATATAATATATAACATATAATATATAATATATAACATATAATATATAACATATAATATATAACATATAACATATAATATATAACATATAATATATAACATATAACATATAAACATATAACATATAATATATAATATATATATATAACATATAATATATAATATATAATATATATCATATAATATATAATATATAATATATAACATATAATATATAATATATAACATATAATATATAATATATAACATATAATATATAATATATAACATATAATATATAATATATAACATATAATATATAACATATAATATATAACATATAACATATAATATATAACATATAATATATAACATATAACATATAACATATAATATATAATATATAATATATAATATATAACATATAACATATAACATATAATATATAACATATAATATATAACATATAATATATAACATATAATATATAACATATAATATATAACATATAATATATAACATATAATATATAACATATAATATATAATATATAATATATAACATATAACATATAATATATAACATATAACATATAATATATAATATATAACATATAACATATAACATATAACATATAATATAATAATATATAATATATAATATATAACATATAACATATAACATATAACATATAATATATAATATATAATATATAACATATAACATATAATATATAACATATAATATATAATATATAATATATAATATATAATATATAATATATAACATATAATATATAACATATAACATATAATATATAATATATAATATATAATATATAATATATAATATATAACATATAACATATAACATATAACATATAATATATAATATATAATATATAATATATAATATATAATATATAACATATAACATATAACATATAATATATAACATATAATATATAACATATAATATATAACATATAATATATAACATATAATATATAACATATAATATATAACATATAATATATAACATATAATATATAATATATAATATATAATATATAACATATAATATATAATATATAATATATAATATATAATATATAACATATAACATATAACATATAACATATAATATATAATATATAATATATAATATATAACATATAACATATAACATATAACATATAATATATAATATATAATATATAATATATAATATATAATATATAACATATAATATATAATATATAACATATAATATATAACATATAACATATAATATATAACATATAATATATAATATATAATATATAATATATAACATATAACATATAACATATAACATATTAACATATAACATATAATATATAATATAAATATATAATATATAACATATAATATATAATATATAATATATCATATAATATATAATATATAACATATAATATATAATATATAATATATAATATATAATATATAATATATAACATATAATATATAATATATAACATATAATATATAATATATAACATATAATATATAACATATAATATATAACATATAATATATAACATATAATATATAACATATAATATATAACATATAACAATATAACATATAACATATAACATATAATATATAATATATAATATATAATATATAACATATAACATATAAAATATAACATATAATATATAATATATAATATATAATATATAATATATAATATATAACATATAACATATAACATATAACATATAATATATAATATATAATATATAATATATAACATATAACATATAACATATAACATATAATATATAACATATAATATATAATATATAATATATAACATATAACATATAATATATAACATATAATATATAATATATAATATATAACATATAATATATAATATATAACATATAATATATAATATATAACATATAATATATAACATATAATATATAATATATAATATATAATATATAACATATAACATATAACATATAACATATAATATATAACATATAATATATATATATAATATATACATATAATATATAATATATAACATATAATATATAACATATAATATATAATATATAATATATAACATATAATATATAATATATAACATATAACATATAATATATAATATATAATATATAATATATAACATATAATATATAATATATAATATATAACATATAATATATAATATATAATATATAATATATAACATATAATATATAACATATAATATATAACATATAATATATAACATATAATATATAACATATAACATATAATATATAACATATAATATATAATATATAATATATAATATATAACATATAACATATAACATATAACATATAATAATAATATATAATATATAATATATAACATATAACATATAACATATAACATATAACATATAACATATAATATATAATATATAATATATAATATATAATATATAATATATAACATATAATATATAATATATAATATATATCATATAATATATAATATATAACATATAATATATAATATATAATATATAATATATAATATATAACATATAATATATAATATATAACATATAATATATAACATATAATATATAACATATAACATATAATATATAACATATAATATATAATATATAATATATAACATATAATATATAATATATAATATATAACATATAATATATAATATATAATATATAATATATAATATATAATATATAACATATAATATATAACATATAACATATAATATATAACATATAACATATAACATATAACATATAACATATAATATATAATATATAATATATAATATATATTATAATATATAACATATAACATATAATATATAATATATAATATATAATATATAATATATAACATATAACATATAATATATAATATATAATATATAATATATAATATATAATATATAATATATAATATATAACATATAATATATAATATATAACATATAATATATAATATATAATATATAATATATAATATATAACATATAATATATAACATATAATATATAATATATAACATATAATATATAATATATAACATATAATATATAATATATAATATATAATATATAATATATAACATATAACATATAATATATAATATATAATATATAATATATAATATATAATATATAATATATAACATATAATATATAACATATTATATATAACATATAATATATAATATATAATATATAATATATAATATATAATATATAATATATAATATATAACATATAACATATAATATATAACATATAACATATAATATATAATATATAACATATAATATATAATATATAACATATAATATATAATATATAATATATAATATATAATATATAATATATAATATATAACATATAACATATAATATATAATATATAATATATAATATATAATATATAACATATAACATATAATATATAACATATAATATATATATATAATATATAACATATAATATATAACATATAATATATAATATATAACATATAATATATAATATATAATATATAACATATAATATATAACATATAATATATAATATATAACATATAATATATAATATATAACATATAATATATAATATATAATATATAATATAAATATATAATATAATATATAGTAAAGGTGCCATTTCAGAATTATATAATTTGATATTATCCAATTCATCCGAAAACTCTGATTACAAAAGAAATGCATGAGGGAAGACCTGGAATTGGATATTTCATTAGAGGATTGGGAATCAATGTGTACTAAAGCCCACACCCAAACAATTAACTCCAGATTAAGACTGCTACAATACAAATGGTTAATGAGGACATATATCACGCCAGTTAACTTAAATAAATAATAAAGTTAAAAAGTAATATTCCAGATTTATGTGTAAAATGTTCTGAAATAAAAGGTACATTTTTTCATTGTGTTTGGCAATGTGGCAAAGTGAATGGTTTCTGGAGGGAGGTTAAAAGAGCAATACAGAAGATTACATCTAAAGAGATTCCTATGGAGCCTGGTTTCTATGAGGGGTCTGGGGGTGTCTGAGGGTCTGAGGGTCTATGAGGGGTCTGGGGGTGTCTGAGGGGTCTGAGGGTCTATGAGGGTTCTGGGGGTCTATGAGGGGTCTAAAGAGATTCCTATGGAGCCTGGTTTCTTTATTTCAGGATTATATCCAAAAGGTCCTAAATTCCTTAAGAGTGAACAAACACTGATAAATATTTGTCTTCTGCATGCTAAGAGGTCTATTGCAATGTTTTGGGAAAAAACTTGTAGTCCAAGTATGACTTTTTGGGCCAGGCAAATGCTCTTCACCTTACCTCTTGAAAAAATGACATACATACAAAAAGGGAAGCAAGGGTTGTTTGAAAAAATATGGGCATCTTTTGCTGTATTTGTGGGAAGTTTGGATCTAGCGGAGGATGTGGAGAGTGAATAGAACTGATTTATGTGATAGCATAATCAGTGATGAAATTGAGAAAGGATATATATGGAGCACCCGTAAACAAACAGGGACAGTCTGATTGGTCAATACTAGCCGGCCTTCTATTGGTTGACAGCTTTGATCCATAAAAAATCCGAGAGCAGAGCAGAGATCCGCGAGCACAAGTTACTTGAGTGCGAGAGGAAGAACTCGAGTGTGAGCGCAGGAAATCTGTGCGAGCAGCGTTGTAACCGAGTGCGAGGACACAGTGCGAGCATGCACAGAGCAAATTTGAGTGCGAGAGCAGAGTTTTGAGAGAAAATATGACAAAATCTGATGAAATCAATAAATACTGCTCTCAAATCCATTTAATATGCTCTTGAATTAAGATATCTGTAATTGTATTTGTCTGAGAAGATGTTCTTTTGTAATGTTGGTCAGTTTATATGTTGATATGGTGTGATTGCATGTATGTGATGTAAGCTGACCTATCCTGAACAATTTTCAATAAATATAATGTTGGAAAATAAACTTTAACTATAACCACTTTATCACTCAATATTTAATTCAGTAGACCGTAAGACTCGTCGCCCAAATGTTGGGAACTATCTTCCATGTGAGGTTTTCTTTGAATGATATATTTAACATTTCTCAACACAAACACATTAAAGAGTCTCTGATATATCAAAAACATGATTGGTTAATGTTAAGGCCTTTCTATTAAATTATTAATTAATAAAACTCTTTGTCAGGTTTTGATAGTCGAGGGAGGAGCAGCGTGTTGGTTCGACTCCATCAGACTTCCACCGTCTGTCTGACTCCAAACCCAACTATCTCTGTGTGAAGTTTCTCATTTAATTTTATATCAGTGATGTGGAGAGCTCAGAGAACTCAGAGAACAAACAACAATAAACCAGTTCCACTCAGAAGCAGAGCAGCTGGAGATCAGAGTTGGTGTTGAGTTTGAGTCTGTTGTAAAGTTTTCCAGGATGATGCAGCAGAGGAAATGAAAGCAGTTTGACCAGATTCACTGTTAGTCTGGACCAGGACCAGGACCAGGACCAGGACCAGGACCAGATTCACTGTTAGTCTGGACCAGGACCAGGACCAGGACCAGGACCAGGACCAGGACCAGGACCAGGACCAGGACCAGGACCAGGACCAGATTCACTGTTAGTCTGGAGAACGTTGAGCATTAAGTAATCAGTTTAACGTGTTGAATATTTACTATGAGACCAGTTTAATAAAGTGCTGATGTATGATGCTGTTGCCTTTCAAGACTTTCTAGATGAAGGAGAACCAGTGCATGTTTGGTCTGGGACCAGGACCAGGACCGGGACCAGGAGCGGGACCAGGACCAGTGCATGTTTGGTCTGGTGGATAAAGGAGCCGTCCAACCTTTTCATATAAAGTGCAACGATGGAGCAGCTGTCACCAGTAATGAATCTGAGTCCAGTGGTTTTAGAGAGGAGACAGAGGACCAGGACCCCCTCAGACCCCCTCAGACCCTCAGACCCCCTCAGACCCCCTCAGACCCTCAGACCCCCCAGACCCCCTCAGACCCCCTCAGACCCCCTCAGACCCTCAGACCCCCTCAGACCCCCTCAGACCCCCTCAGACCCCCTCAGACCCTCAGACCCCCTCAGACCCCCTCAGACCCTCAGACCCTCAGACCCCCCAGACCCCCTCAGACCCCCTCAGACCCTCATAGTCCCTCATAGACCCTCATAGACCCTCATAGACCCTCATAGTCCCTCATAGACCCTCATAGACCCTCATAGTCCCTCATAGACCATAGACCCTCATAGACCCTCATAGTCCCTCATAGACCCTCATAGTCCCTCATAGTCCCTCATAGACCCTCATAGACCCTCATAGACCCTCATAGTCCCTCATAGTCGCTCATAGACCCTCATAGTCCCTCATAGTCGCTCATAGTCCCTCATAGACCCTCATAGACCCTCATAGACCCTCATAGACCCTCATAGTCCCTCATAGACCCTCATAGACCCCTCACACCCCCCAGACCCCTGGTCCTGATTCAGATCCTGATCCTGATCCTGATCCTGGTCCTGATCCTGGTCCTGGTCCTGATCCTGGTCCTGGTCCTGATCCTTCCTGGTCCTGATCCTTCCTGATCCTGGTCCTGGTCCTGGTCCTGGTCCTGATCCTGATCCTGGTCCTGGTCCTGGTCCTGGTCCTGATCCTAGTCCTGGTCCTGGTCCTGGTCCTGGTCCTTGTCCAGGTCCTTGTCCTGGTCCTGGTCCTTGTCCAGGTCCTGGTCCTGGTCCTGGTCCTGATCCAGGTCCTGGTCCTGGTCCTGGTCCTGATCCTGGTCCTGGTCCTTCCTGGTCCTGATCCTGGTCCTGGTCCTGGTCCTTCCTGGTCCTTCCTGGTCGTGGTCGTGGTCCTGGTCCTTCCTGGTCCTGATCCTGGTCCTGGTCCTGGTCCTGGTCCTGGTCCTTGTCCAGGTCCAGGTCCTGGTCCTTCCTGGTCCTGATCCTGGTCCTGGTCCTGGTCCTGGTCCTGGTCCTTGTCCAGGTCCTGGTCCTGGTCCTGGTCCTGATCCAGGTCCTGGTCCTGGTCCTTCCTGGTCCTTCCTGGTCGTGGTCGTGGTCCTGGTCCTTCCTGGTCCTGATCCTGGTCCTGGTCCTGGTCCTGGTCCTGGTCCTTGTCCAGGTCCAGGTCCTGGTCCTTCCTGGTCCTGATCCTGGTCCTGGTCCTGGTCCTGGTCCTTGTCCAGGTCCTGGTCCTGGTCCTGGTCCTGATCCAGGTCCTGGTCCTGGTCCTTCCTGGTCCTTCCTGGTCGTGGTCGTGGTCCTGGTCCTTCCTGGTCCTGGTCCTTCCTGGTCCTGGTCCTGATCCTTCCTGGTCCTGGTCCTTCCTGGTCCTGATCCTGGTCCTGGTCCTGATCCTGGTCCTGGTCCTGGTCCTTCCTGGTCCTTCCTGGTCGTGGTCCTGGTCCTTCCTGGTCCTGGTCCTGGTCCTTCCTGGTCCTGATCCTGGTCCTGATCATGGTCCTGGTCCTGGTCCTGATCCTGATCCTTCCTGGTCCTGATCCTGGTCCTTCCTGGTCCATGGTTCAGGTTCAGGGTTAGGGTTAGGAAAGAAGGTAGGAAGGAAGGGTAGGAGGAAGGTAGGAAAGAAGGTAGGAAAGAAGGAAGGAAGGAAGGGAGGAGAGAAGGTAGGAAAGAAGGTAGGAAGGAAGGTAGGAAGGAAGGGAGGAGAGAAGGAAGGGTAGGAGGAAGGTAGGAAAGAAGGAAGGAAGGAAGGGTAGGAGAGAAGGGTAGGAGGAAGGTAGGAAAGAAGGTAGGAAGGAAGGTAGGAAGGAAGGGAGGAGAGAAGGAGGGAAGGAGGAAGGTAGGAAAGAAGGTAGGAAGGAAGGGAGGAGAGAAGGGTAGGAGGAAGGTAGGAAAGAAGGTAGGAAAGAAGGAAGGAAGGGTAGGAGAGAAGGGTAGGAGGAAGGTAGGAAGGAAGGTAGGAAGGAAGGGAGGAGAGAAGGAGGGAAGGAGGAAGGTAGGAAAGAAGGTAGGAAGGAAGGGAGGAGAGAAGGGTAGGAGGAAGGTAGGAAAGAAGGTAGGAAGGAAGGAGGGAAGGAGGAAGGTAGGAAGGAAGGAAGGGTAGGAGGAAGGTAGGAAAGAAGGAAGGAAGGAAGGAAGGAGGGAAGGAGGAAGGTAGGAAGGAAGGAGGGAAGGAGGAAGGTAGGAAGGAAGGAAGGGTAGGAGGAAGGTAGGAAAGAAGGAAGGAAGGAAGGAAGGAAGGGTAGGAGGAAGGTAGGAAAGAAAAGAAGGAAACACCAAGAACATTATATACATACTTAAGTGTCCCTGTCCTTTTTTTTCTGTTTAACATGTCTGCTATAAAACAACACCCCTTTGCAACCCTATTTGGCGCACAGCTGTTCTTGGTATTTTATACCGACCCACCAACCTCGAGGACTTTCTGACACTACAGTGCAGTGTTGTGCATGAACGCGTTCATTGAACGAAAGTTCATGAACTCGTTCATAATGTTGGTGAACTTGAACAAACGGTATTTCTGCCTGATGAACTATGAACGCGTTCATTCTGGTGTCTGTGAACGTCACGTTCACTCTTTTTTAATTTCGTTCAATAAGGTTCAGGCACACATCGCACTAAAGTGTTGCCCAACCGTTGCGTGTGCTTCTTTGTCTGCCAGATTCTAACAAGTGCGAGAGCGCCACAGTTGAGTAGAGCTCAACTTGAGTGGATCTGGCAACTACAAATGACAACGTTCACACAATGACAACAATTATATTCTCATTCCATGTCACGTTCTGTTTAGCGTCCAGTTTTGTGTTAATGATTCATGTTTAAATGCGCTCATGGATTCCACAATAGTCATACTTTCCCACAATCACAGTCACAGATAACAAAAATCGGGTAAATGGTTATTGATGTCATTAATTAATAGCCTGCTTACTGTGTTGTCTTCCATAATATTTGTAAATATATATAATATAAACTCCTAAGTATGTGTTTATGTGAGTGTGTGTGTATATATGTATATATATACACACACATATATATAAAACTACTTAAACAACAATGGGGGAAGGCCCTTCGACGCTAATGTAAATCCTGGTTGGATAAGGATTTAAAACTGGATGAAATCTGACACATAGTTTCAGTGTTAAACTAATGAAATAATTGCTGTGGCAACAATTTTATAAGAGTATAGTTCACAACGTATTGAAAAAAAAAACTGAACTAGTTCATTTTAAACTGTGTGAACTATGAACTGAACTAGTTCATTTTAAAATGTGTGAACTATGAACTGAACTAGTTCATTTTAAAATGTGTGAACTATGAACTGAACTAGTTCATTTTAAAATGTGTGAGCTATGAACTGAACTAGTTCATTTTAAAATGTGTGAGCTATGAACTGAACTAGTTCATTTTAAAATGTGTGAGCTATGAACTGAACTAGTTCATTTTAAAATGTGTGAACTATGAACTGAACTAGTTCATGTAGAACGTGAACTTTACCAACACTGTGCAGTGAGACCTGTTCTCTTACCGACCATAGCCGGGGGGGGGGGGGGGGGGGCTCCGTCAGTCCTGATGCCAGATAGCTTTTCCCGCTTTAAGCTGTTCTTGTCCATAACTCGCTGCTCTGCCATAAACACATCCATGAGGGTCTATGAGGGTCCACGCCTTGTGTTGTCCCTTCCCGCGAGTTCCTGACACACCTCCAAGTCCTGACACACCTCCAAGTCCTCATTAACTCCTGCAGGAAGACGAGCAGCTGTGCCGGGTCAGATATATCCGTGCTCATCACACGCCATGGAGACGGCAGAACATCGACCTGATGGCCACGAACGTCTTCAGCCATATCAAAGTCCTTCTCTTATTATAATGTCTCTGGCCATGTCCTCAACACGGCGGGTGACCTGCTCCGTGTCTGCTCCGTGTCTGCTCCACGGTAAGCTCCGTGTCAGCTCCGTGACAAACTGATGTGGGAAAAAGCCCGCGACTGATTTGGGCACATGACGTCAGCAGCATCTGTCAGACACAAAATCACCGCAAAAGGTCTTCCGCTTCTGACAATGTTGGAGCTAATCCGAAAACTTGCCCGAGTTGCATTCTCTTGTTCAGTTGTCGCTGCTGGAGAAGGGTTAGGGGTTAGGGTTAACTCCCGCCTTCACCTTCCTCTCCTCTCCGGTGGACTTTGAGAACTGATGGGAATGCCGCGTTTCGTAGTGGCGACGAAGATTATATTCTTATATTCTGTGGAGTCAATCTCCGTAAAAAAGTACTGCTGTTGCCAGTATTTTTTAAATGTTCTGTCATCAGTGTGCCACTGCCTCCCACGCTCCATCTTAGCCTAGCATCTCCTCTCTCTGTCTCTGGTCATCTGTTCCTGCCGGATTTGAGGTGACGGGAGCTCAACAGCGCCCCCCTACCCCAATGTAACACAATGTTAATTTGTGGTCATGAGGAGAACTGCAACAATAGAGATATTCCGACCGTGGGCAGCGGGAAAATAATAATTAAAGGTATTAAAATTTCGAGAAAGGGCAGCGGGCCAAAAATAATCGGTCGCGGGCCAACTTTGGCCCGCGGGCCCCAAATTGGGCAGCCCTGATTTACGGTATTACGGTTAACGGACCGTGATAACGTGTTTGAATGTTGGCGGTCCTCGAGTTAACTCGCGACAAGCTCAACAGAGCAGATCGCACCAGACAGGAAGTCAGACACATAAACCTTCCCTCTTTCAAAATAAAACAACCCGTGCAGCCTCCCGATCGAATGAACCAGATAAAGACTTCATCTAGCTACGTAGCTACTGACACGTGACATCAGCACAAACATCAGAGAAAATTACCAAATCAAACAAAACTGAGCAAGTTAACAAAATCACCTGTTTAGTTGTGCTGCTACTACAGTAATTACGGTAGACTAGCTACTACAGTAATTACGGTAGGCTAAAGGCTCATTAGGATTTGATTGTGCTGCTACTACAGTAATTACGGTAGACTAGCTACTACAGTAATTAAGGTAGGCTAAAGGCTCAATAGGATTTGATTGTGCTGCTACTACAGTAATTACGGTAGGCTAAAGGCTCATTAGGATTTGATTGTGCTGCTACTACAGTAATTACGGTAGACTAGCTACTACAGTAATTACGGTAGGCTAAAGGCTCTCGTTGAGATTTAGTTGTGCTGCCGTAATTACTGTATTAACAGTGCAACTTTATTTTAAAAGACAGATTTCTCTCCCGGAGCTCTCACTCACACACACACACACCTAACAAAGGAAACAACAGAACCGGATGAACAGATGGAAAACTTTATTAACAACAAAACAGCACAGAGTGTGTTTAGTGTGTGTGTATAGTGTGTATAGTGTGTGTGTGTGTGTGTGTGTGTGTATTTAGTGTTTAGAGAAGCTGGGCAGCTGGTTTCCCAGTATAACTCGTCTCTCCACTCCTTCCTCTGAGATGGAAGCCAGTCTCACCACACCTCCACTGGACCCGTCTCTCTCCATCGCCAGAGACAGGGCTGAGACACAGACAGGTACAGAGAGAGAGAGACACGTTAGAGAACGACAGGTATAGAGACAGACAGACAGGTATAGAGACAGGTAGAGAGAGAGAGAGAGAGACAAGTTACAGAGACACAGGTAGAGAGAGAGAGACAGACAGACAGGTATAGAGAGACAGACAGGTATAGAGAGAGACAAGTTAGAGACAGACAGGTAGAGAGAGACAGGTCAGACAGACAAGTACAGAGACAGACAGACAGGTATAGAGAGAGACAGACAGACAGGTATAGAGAGAAAGACAGGTAGAGAGAAAGACAGGTAGAGAGACAGACAGACAGAGAGACAGACAGATAGGTAGACAGAGAGACAGACAGATAGGTAGAGAGACAGACAGACAGGTAGAGAGACAGACAGACAGGTAGAGAGAGACAGGTAGAGAGACAGACAGGTAGAGAGAGAGACAGGTACCTGCAGCAGTGAGGTCCATGCACTGGTCTTTGGTCATGCCTTGTTTATAGTTGGAGTCCATGAAGCCGTAGATGTACGTGGAGCCACTTCCTCCTACTGACACTGGCTGCCTCACCAGCATGCCACCTATAGGCACGCAGTACACCTGGGGGGGGGGGAAAGAGATGTGAATATGTCCAGGTGAGTTACCTGTCCTCCCTTCCTCCTGTCCCTGTGTATATAGTATATATATATATATATATATATATATATATATATATATAATATGTCCAGGTGAGTTACCTGTCCTCCCTTCCTCCTGTCCCTGTGTATATAGTATATATATATATATTAGTGTCCAGGTGAGTTACCTGTCCTCCCTTCCTCCTGTCCCAGTGTATATAGTATATATATAATATGTCCAGGTGAGTTACCTGTCCTCCCTTCCTCCTGTCCCAGTGTATATAGTATATATATATATTAGTGTCCAGGTGAGTTACCTGTCCTCCCTTCCTCCTGTCCCAGTGTATATAGTATATATATAATATGTCCAGGTGAGTTACCTGTCCTCCCTTCCTCCTGTCCCTGTGTATATAGTATATATATATATTAGTGTCCAGGTGAGTTACCTGTCCTCCCTTCCTCCTGTCCCAGTGTATATAGTATATATATAATATGTCCAGGTGAGTTACCTGTCCTCCCTTCCTCCTGTCCCAGTGTATATAGTATATATATATATAATATGTCCAGGTGAGTTACCTGTCCTCCCTTCCTCCTGTCCCAGTGTATATAGTATATATATAATATGTCCAGGTGAGTTACCTGTCCTCCCTTCCTCCTGTCCCAGTGTATATAGTATATATATATAATATGTCCAGGTGAGTTACCTGCCCTCCCTTCCTCCTGTCCCAGTGTATATAGTATATATATAATATGTCCAGGTGAGTTACCTGTCCTCCCTTCCTCCTGTCCCAGTGTATATAGTATATATATAATATGTCCAGGTGAGTTACCTGTCCTCCCTTCCTCCTGTCCCAGTGTATATAGTATATATATATATATATATAATATGTCCAGGTGAGTTACCTGTCCTCCCTTCCTCCGGTCCCAGCCTGCCACCAGTATCCCAGCTGTTAGCTCTTCTCTGTAGCGGTAGCAGCTCGCTTTGAAGAGATTGGCGGCCGTCTCCACCAATGGGGGCTCGTCCAGCTCGATGCTGGGGGCGGGGCCACAGAGATCAGGGTTAACCACAGCTGATTGGACAGAGCTGCCTCATTAACATACAGGTGACAGGTGAGGACGTACCTGTGGAAGCCCAGCTGATAGGTCACCACATCTGCTATGGCCTGAGTGTCAGCAGCTGATCCAGACCTGAAACACACACACACACACACACACAGTGAGTAGAGGAAGAGCAGTGAGGAGCAATAAGGAGGAGTAGAGGAGGTGCAGAGGAGATGCAGAGGAGGAAGAGAGGAGGAGCAGTGAGGAGGAGGTGCAGAGGAGGAGGTGACTGACCTGCAGCAGAAGATCTTATCATGGATAGGAGTCAGTTTGTCTGTCACTCTGTTGGCGATGTAAGCTCTGATAGAGAGAAGAGATCATT
This sequence comes from Scomber japonicus, assembly GCF_027409825.1. Lineage (NCBI taxonomy): Eukaryota > Metazoa > Chordata > Actinopteri > Scombriformes > Scombridae > Scomber > Scomber japonicus. The sequence goes on along the minus strand of NC_070599.1, from coordinate 28,635,150 downwards.
ACATCATTACATCATTACATCACTGATCATTACATCATTAAATCACCCATCATTACATCATTCCATCACAGATCATTACATCACTAATCATTACATCAGAGATCAATACATCAGAGATCATTACATCACAGTATTAGAAAGGTGCCACCCATAGACTGTATAGATGGTGCCACCCATAGACTGTATAGAAGGTGTCACCCATAGACTGTATAGTAAGGTGCCACCCATAGACTGTATAGTAAGGTGCCACCCATAGACTGTATAGTAAGGTGCCACCCATAGACTGTATATAAAGGTGCCACCCATAGACTGTATAGATGGTGCCACCCATAGACTGTATATAAAGGTGCCACCCATAGACTGTATATAAAGGTGCCACCCATAGACTGTATATAAAGGTGCCACCCATAGACTGTATATAAAGGTGCCACCCATAGACTGTATAGAGAGGTGCCACCCATAGACTGTATAGAAGGTGCCACCCATAGACTGTATAGAAGGTGCCACCCATAGACTGTATAGAAGGTGCCACCCATAGACTGTATAGAAGGTGCCACCCATAGACTGTATACAAGGTGCCACCCATAGACTGTATAGAAGGTGCCACCCATAGACCGTATAGAAGGTGCCACCCATAGACTGTATAGAAGGTGCCACCCATAGACTGTATAGAAGGTGCCACCCATAGACCGTATAGTAAGGTGCCACCCATAGACTGTATAGAAGGTGCCACCCATAGACTGTATAGAAGGTGCCACCCATAGACTGTATAGAGAGGTGCCACCCATAGACTGTATAGAAGGTGCCACCCATAGACTGTATAGAAGGTGCCACCCATAGACTGTATAGAGAGGTGCCACCCATAGACTGTATAGAAGGGGCCACCCATAGACTGTATAGAAGGTGCCACCCATAGACTGTATAGAAGGGTGCCACCCATAGACTGTATAGAGAGGTGCCACCCATAGACTGTATAGAAGGTGTCACCCATAGACTGTATAGAAGGTGTCACCCATAGACTGTATAGAAGGTGCCACCCATAGACTGTATAGAAGGTGCCACCCATAGACTGTATTAGAAAGGTGCCACCCATAGACTGTATAGAAGGTGCCACCCATAGACTGTATAGAAGGTGCCACCCATAGACTGTATAGAAGGTGCCACCCATAGACTGTATAGAAGGTGCCACCCATAGACTGTATAGAAGGTGCCACCCATAGACTGTATTAGAAAGGTGCCACCCATAGACTGTATAGATGGTGCCACCCATAGACCGTATAGATGGTGCCACCCATAGACCGTATAGATGGTGTCACCCATAGACCGTATAGAAGGTGCCACCCATAGACCGTATAGAAGGTGCCACCCATAGACCGTATAGAAGGTGCCACCCATAGACCGTATAGAAGGTGCCACCCATAGACCGTATAGTAAGGTGCCACCCATAGACTGTATAGACAGGTGCCACCCATAGACTGTATAGTAAGGTGCCACCCATAGACCGTATAGAAGGTGCCACCCATAGACCGTATAGAAGGTGCCACCCATAGACCGTATAGAAGGTGCCACCCATAGACTGTATAGAAGGTGCCACCCATAGACTGTATAGAAGGTGCCACCCATAGACTGTATAGAAGGTGCCACCCATAGACTGTATAGAAGGTGCCACCCATAGACCGTATAGAAGGTGCCACCCATAGACTGTATAAAAGGTGCCACCCATAGACTGTATAAAAGGTGCCACCCATAGACTGTATAGAAAGGTGCCACCCATAGACTGTATAGAAAGGTGCCACCCATAGACTGTATAAAAGGTGCCACCCATAGCCTGTATAGAAGGTGCCACCCATAGACTGTATAGAAGGTGCCACCCATAGACTGTATAGAAGGGGCCACCCATAGACTGTAGAGAAGGTGCCACCCATAGACTGTAGAGAAGGTGACACCCATAGACCGTAGAGAAGGTGACACCCATAGACCGTAGAGAAGGTGACACCCATAGACTGTATAGAAGGTGCCACCCATAGACTGTATAGAAGGTGCCACCCATAGACTGTATAGAAGGTGCCACCCATAGACTGTATAGAAGGTGCCACCCATAGACTGTAGAGAAGGTGACACCCATAGACCGTAGAGAAGGTGACACCCATAGGTGCCAAACCGGCGACATGATGTGCTAACGTTAGCTCCTTGTTACAGGCGTCAGGTGATCAATTCTTCTTCGCCCTTTTAAAACAGCAGTACAGCACAACTGTTTTAAGAGCAGAGAAGAAGAAGTGTGTGAGAGCTAACGGAGCTAACAGTAAATAGATTCCTATTTCTAATAAATGACGTGGTATCGGATCCGGGCCTGGACTCCAGAGGTCTGTACTATGAAGCTGGATTTTCTCTTATCGAGGTAACTTCAGGGTTAACTCTGGGTTTCCCGTACTACGAAGCTGGTTCACTTCTTACCGGGGTAAATCACCATGGTAACTGATGCTGAACGGCTAACCTGCTCCGGGGTAAATCACCATGGTAACTTATGCTGAAGGGCTAACCTGCTCCGGGGTAAATCACCATGGTAACTTATGGTGAGCTGCTAACCTGCTCCGGAGCAGGTTATGTTCTGGATAAGAGATCAACGAGTACAAAAGCACCACCTCCTGACCAATCAGCTCTCTTAGAAAATGAGCTGCCCATTCTTAAAAGATCCTGGCTGTCAACATTGGTGCGGATCATGAGAGGAGCGCTTAGGAGAGAATGAGCTTTTAGGGATAGATGCAATTTTTTAATTGGCCAAAATATATATTTGTAAAATAATCCTTGAGGCACATGAGGATATTATTCTGTATGTTATACAGTTGGTTTGACATCATTCACTCAAATGGTTGTAGCGCATAATAGGTTTGTATTTTGAATGTTGAATATTAAACTAACTTAATGTCTCTATGAAAGGAAGGGCACTGAGGAAGCGATCTGCCCCAAACGTCTGTGCCGTAATAAAGTGGCATTGTGTGATCAGAGTGCTGTCCGTTTATATTGTCTGATAAATTAATATTGTATAATCTCATGAATTTACACATTAACAGAGTCAGCTATTTTCTGCCAGCATTCCTTCCTGGCTTTTGCTGCAGCAACAGTGTTGCTTTTGGCCTGGATGATGTTTGAATTCTTCATATTGTTGAAGAATAATTGTCTGCTCCTCCATGGTAAAGGGTAAAGTAGTCTGCTCTGCAGGGTTTCTCCATGTTTGTGATTGGTCAGACGCTGCAAACACCTCCCCTTTATGTGAGCGTGCTGTGATTGGTCAGACGCTGCAAACACCTCCCCTTTATGTGAGCGCGCAGAGATCCAGATTGGAAAACCCTGGGTTGATTTACCGAGTTGATAACCAGCTTCGTAGTACCGCTTATCCTGGACTGCGAATGTCTTAGTAACCCAGGTAACAGAGAGATATCCTGGGTATGTTAATCCAGCTTCATAGTACAGGCCTCAGGACTCGCCGATACTGATGCCAGCATTTAGTGTCTGAGGCATTTCTGATACTGGTATCGGAATCGGAAAAACTCTAAGATCAATACATCAGAGATCATCAGTTACACACACAGTAACACACACACACACACACACACACACACACACACACACACACACAGTAACACACACACACACACACAGTAACACACACACACACACACACACACACACACACACACACAGTAACACACACACAGTAACACACTCTTACCCGGTGGTGGTTCTAGAGTCTGCTCCGATCACAACTCCTCCATCATACTCCACCGCCATGATGGTCGTCTGACAGAGACACAGTTCATCATTATTGTCGTCATCATTACTATCATCATCATCACTATCACTATCATCATCATCATCATCACCATCATCATCATCATCATCACCATCACCATCACACATTAAATGATTCCTATGGCTCTGTTAGTGTTCCCAGTGTCCATGAGTCTCTGATCATCCCTCCTGTTCATACTGAGTATTAACACCCCCCCCCCCCCCCACACACACACACACACACACACACACACACACACACACTGAGCCCCTGAGCTCTGTCTGCTTATAAAGCTCGACACTAACCCCCCAGCACAGAGCCGAGCAGTTCCCGTAGGACTTCTATGTGTCAGGTTAACACTGGTTTTATTAGTAGAATAACAGTAAAGGGTTAAATAAACAGGATTCACAAATATTAAAAACGGAAAAAATAAAGTGATTTTATAGAACAGTGTTCAGTGATGGAGGATGTATTCAGTCATTTAAAGTCTCTGATCAGCTTCATCAGTGTGAGTTAGTCATATCAGTGATATCTGACACATTTACAGTGTTTCTAGTAGGGATGTCCCGATCCGATATTGATATCGGAAATCAGTCCGATATCAGCCAAAAAAGTGAATATCGGATTTTATCGGACTGAATCTAAAAACTCCGATATAAACGCTCCGATATAAACTGTCCATTTACCGCTCCAGCACTTCTATAATAATAGGTGACTCTGGTTTGATCACACTCCAACACAGTAGGTGGTGGTAATGCCCCTTAATTAACGTTGGTGCCGGCCGCGGAAGAAGAGCGTCTCTGATCCAGCATGCACAGCCCACGTGATCACAACAACGACAACGTGTGTGCCTGCAGCAAGGTGTAGTGATGTCGGCTGTGTGGAAGTATTTTACTGTAAACTCGGACAAAGACGTTGCAGCTAAATGCAACATTTGTCAGGCGCAAGTGTCCCGTGGAGGGACAGAACCGGAAAGGTTCAATACAACCAACCTCATCGCACATTTGAAAAAACACCACAAAAAAGAACATGAGGATTTTCGCGTGAGCAGCAAGGCGAAGCAACAAGCCTCTGGCTCGCTTCAGTTGTGTTGGTAACCAGTGGTTATTTTGCACTTTAAATATAACATTTTGTTTTTATTGGATTTGTTGAGGTAATACTCTTATGTTGAAGGTTAAAATTTATGTAACCAATTGGTTAATAATAAATGGGTCAGTTTTTCCTATACCTACTGTTGCTGACTATTTTCTGTTATATCACAACATCAGTAACAGTAACAGTAACATCACTTTATCAAGCCTTTTCTAACATTCCACACAACAAAATAAGGAATAAATATATGTATGATTCGTGCCTATATCGTATCGTATTGATATCGGTATCGGCCAATACTCAAGGCTACAATATCGGTATCGTATCGGAAGTGAAAAAGTCATATCGGGACATCCCTAGTTTCTAGCATCAGATTCCCTCTTAGTGTTTCCTTCCTTCCTTCCCTCCCTCCCTCCTCTTAGTGTTTCCTTCCTTCCTTCCCTCCCCGACACATTTACAGTGTTTAGCATCAGATTCCCTCTTAGTGTTTCCTGTGTCTCTGTGGTGGAAGTATAGTAACAGGAAAGACTTTGCTACTAAAAACACTGTAACGCTGAAACATAGACGATGAAGATTTGACTCAAGCTTCATATTAACTGTTAAATGTTTATAAGTAATATATATATAGTAAAGTATAAGTGATTTAATGAACATCTGAACTCCTGACTGCTGAGTTAACTCACTGTAATAGTTACACTAGAGGAGGAGGAGAGGAGGAGTAAAGGAGTAGTGGAGGAGAGGAGGAGTAGAGGAAAGTAGTGGAGGAGAGGAGGAGTAGTGGAGGAGTAATGAAGTAGTGGAGGAACTTATGAGGAGTGGAGGAGGAGCGCTCCTTACAGTTTAAAGTGCTAACAGTTAGCTTCATCCTGCTTTAGCGGGTTTTTTCTTGTTTAAACAAACAGCGTCTCCATCAGGACTCATTCGGTTCGGCTCGGTTCGGCTGGGCTAGACTCCGCTCGGCTCGGCTCGGTTCGGCTCGGCCCGGCTAGACTTAGCATATATAAGTTAGCCGTTAGCCGCCGCTAGCTGCTACAGAAGTGCTGTCTCATTCAACCTCCGTTAACCGGTTAAAGCGGCTCCACCGGGACTCTACCGGGCCCTGCTAACTGCTCTGCGCTCACACCGCTCCGGTACTCACCCCGGTGCTGACTTCCTGTCCGGTCCAGTCCGGTACCAGGTCGTTTTTAGGAGAAATCTTCTGTCCGTACACGGGCATCACTGCTGCTGCCGCCATCTTGTCTCTATGAATACTTAGTACCGCGAGCCTGTAAATATCGCGAGATCAAAGCAACGCGGTCATCAGCGAAACTTTCATAATAATAATATTAATAATTAATTATTTAATAAATAATAATAATAATTATTATTATTATTATTATTATTATTATTATTATTATTATTATTATATAATTTATTTATATAAAAATAAATAATAAATAAGTATATATACATACTCACCTCTGTGTGTGTGTGTGTGTGTGTGTGTGTACTGTTCTCCCTGTGTGTGTGTGTGTGTGTGTGTGTGTGTGTGTGTGTGTGTACTGTTCTCCCTGTGTGTGTGTGTGTGTGTGTGTGTGTGTGTGTACTGTTCTCCCTGTGTGTGTGTGTGTGTGTGTGTGTGTACTCTTCTCCCTGTGTGTTGTGTGCTTCGTACGTTAACACAGTTTAACAGTCAGCCAAACTCAGGTACACCTGAGCAGGATCAGAGCGTCTTCCTCCCTTTATGTCCTTAGATTTAGTAATAACACGACGAGTGAAACTGTAAATAAAAAACAATACAAACCTTAGCGACACGCTGTAAAGAAAACTAATAAACACTAATAATATTTAAAGAATAGATAAAAAACGACACGGCACAAATGAGCCGTTTACCTTAACGGTAGGCTGAGATACACTGTTGCTAAGCAACGCTCACTTTACACTTTCTTATATACAGTCTATGACTTTACATCAGCTCACAAATTACTTTTAACTTCTTGTTTGACTTAAGTTAGTTAATAAACATCACACATTACAATACTAAACTCATTAACTTATCATTACATATTATATATTAACTTATAATTATATATTATATATTAACTTATAATTATATATTATATATTAACTTATCATTATATATTATATATTACTTCAAATTAACAAACTTACAGCCAGTATGACAAAGACGAGTCAGAGACCCGCCGTCTTTCTTACTGCTGGTTGCTACGTTACCGTTATAAACCGTTATGTAGCCTTCAAAATAAAGTTCCAGATCGAGTGTGTGTCTGTGTGTGTCTGTGTGTGTGTGTGTGTGTGTGTGTCTGTGTGTGTGTCTGTGTGTGTTCTTACCATTAAATCGAATCTAATACATTAATTAAATCAAGTCATTCAAGTACCTTAAATCATAAAAAACTATTCTGAGAGCAGAACAGTGTGTGTATATGTTATTTAGAGTTATAAAACAAAAATCTGCATATGCTTTTATAATAATAAACAGCATGACGTCACTCTCAGCTAGTTTTAGTCTGGCATGTGAGCGGGCAGCTCTGCAGCGGGGTCCTGCTGGAAACAGGAAGAGAAGGTAAACACTGCGGCTCTACTTAAAATGTGTAAAAACGTTGTTTTAAAAGCAGTTTTGTTCGTATTTCAGAGCTGCTTCATGTTTCAGAGAGACTCGAGTTAGTTTAATAATGAATTAATGAGTTAATAAATGATGTAAACACCGTCAATCAGCTGGTTTTCCCGCTGCGCTTACACACTGTTTAAAGAGAGAGAGACGCCATTTAAATCCGACTGGTTTATTATTACTGATATACACAGAGGAGGAGAGGAGGAGGTGCTGGAGGAGAGGAAGAGGAGAGGGAGGAGGTGCTGTAGGAGAGGAAGAGGAGAGGAGGAGGTGCTGTAGGAGAGGAAGAGGAGAGGAGGAAGTGCTGGAGGAGAGGAGGAGGAGCTCTGGGAGAAGAAGAGGAGAGGGAGGAGGTGCTGTAGGAGAGGAAGAGGAGAGGAGGAAGTGCTGGAGGAGAGGAGAAGGTGCTGGAGGAGAGGAGGAGGAGCTCTGAGAGAGGGAGAGGAGGAGGAGCTCTGAGAGAGGGAGAGGAGAGGGAGGAGGTGCTGTAGGAGAGGAAGAGGTGAGGGAGGAGGTGCTGTAGGAGAGGAAGAGGAGAGGAGGAAGTGCTGGAGGAGAGGAGAAGGTGCTGGAGGAGAGGAGGAGGAGCTCTGGGAGAGGAAGAGGAGAGGGAGGAGGCGCTGTAGGAGAGGAAGAGGAGAGGAGGAGGGTAGGAGGAGCTCTGGGAGAGGAGGAGAGGCTGTAGGAGAGGAGAAGGTGCTGTAGGAGAAGAAGAGGAGAGGAAGAGGAGAGGAGGAGGTGCTGCAGGAGAGGAGAAGGTGCTGGAGGAGAGGAAGAGGAGAGGGAGGAGGTGCTGTAGGAGAGGAAGAGGAGAGGAGGAGAGGGAGGAGGTGCTGGAGGAGAGGAAGAGGAGGAGAGGGAGGAGGTGCTGTAGGAGAGGAGGAGGAGAGGGAGGAGGTGCTGTAGGAGAGGAAGAGGAGAGGAGGAGATGCTGTAGGAGAGGAGAAGGTGCTGGAGAAGAGGAGAGGAGGAGGTGCTGGAGAAGAGGAGAGGAGGAGGTGCTGCAGGAGAGGAGGAGGTGCTGAAGGAGAGGAAAAGGAAGAGGAGAGGGAGGAGGTGCTGTAGGAGAGGAAGAGGAGAGGAGGAAGTGCTGGAGGAGCTCTGGGAGAGGAAGAGGAGAGGGAGGAGGTGCTGTAGGAGAGGAAGAGGAGAGGGAGGAGGTGCTGTAGGAGAGGAAGAAGAGAGGGAGGAGGTGCTGTAGGAGAGGAAGAGGTGAGGGAGGAGGTGCTGGAGGAGGTGCTGGAGGAGAGGAGGAGATGCTGTAGGAGGGTAGGAGGAGCTCTGGGAGAGGAGGAAGTGCTGTAGGAGAGGAGGAGGTGCTGTAGGAGGTTAGGAGGAGTTCTGGGAGAGGAGGAGGTGCTCTGAGAGAGGAGGAGGTACTGTAGGAGAGGAGGAGGAGGCTAGGAGGAGGTTCAGGAGGAGTAGAGCTGTACCTGTAGAGGAGTTATTGATCAGTATTGATTATCGTTCCAGATGACGGTCCATAATCTGTACATATTTGAGTTTAGGAGGAGGAGGAGGAGGAGGAGTAGAGGAGGAGTTATTGATCAGTATTGGTTATCGTTCCAGATGACGGTGCATAATCTGTACATATTTGAGTTTAGGAGGAGGTTCAGGAGGAGTACAGGAGGAGTAGAGGAGGAGGAGTAGAGGAGGAGGAGGAGGAGTAGAGGAGGAGTTATTGATCAGTATTGGTTATCGTTCCAGATGACGGTGCATAATCTGTACATATTTGAGTTTAGGAGGAGGTTCAGGAGGAGTACAGGAGGAGTAGAGGAGGAGGAGTAGAGGAGGAGGAGGAGGAGTAGAGGAGGAGTTATTGATCAGTATTGGTTATCGTTCCAGATGACGGTGCATAATCTGTACATATTTGACCGTAATGGAAACTGTCTGTATTACAACGAGTGGAACAGGAAGAAGCAGGCGGGCATCTCCAAGGACGAGGTGAGCTGTCAATCAAACACACACCTGTCACACCTGTCAATCAAAGTTAACACCTGTCAATCAAACACACCTGTCACACCTGTCAATCAACAACACACCTGTCACACCTGTAAATCAGCAACACACCTGTCAATCAAACACACACCTGTCAATCAAACACACACCTGTCAATCAAACACACACCTGTCACACCTGTCAATCAACACACACCTGTCAATCAAACACACACCTGTCACACCTGTCAATCAACACACACCTGTCAATCAATAACACACCTGTCACACCTGTCAATCAAACACACACCTGTCAATCAAACACACCTGTCACACCTGTCAATCAGCAACACACATACCTGTCACACCTGTCAATCAAACACACACCTGTCAATCAAAGTTAACACCTGTCACACCTGTCAATCAGCAACACATACCTGTCACACCTGTCAATCAAACACACACCTGTCAATCAAACACACACCTGTCACACCTGTCAATCAAACACACACCTGTCACACCTGTCAATCAAACACACACCTGTCACACCTGTCAATCAAAGTGAACACCTGTCAATCAACTACACACCTGTCAATCAACAACACACCTGTCAATCAAACACACACCTGTCACACCTGTCAATCAAACACACACCTGTCAATCAACTACACACCTGTCAATCAAACACACACCTGTCAATCAGCAACACACCTGTCACACCTGTCAATCAAACACACCTGTCAATCAACAACACACCTGTCACACCTGTCAATCAAAGTTAACACCTGTCAATCAAACACACACCTGTCAATCAAACACACACCTGTCAATCAACAACACACCTGTCAATCAACAACACACCTGTCAATCAATAACACACCTGTCAATCAATAACACACCTGTCTCTCTCTCTCTCTACCTGTCTGTCTCTCTACCTGTCTGTCTCTCTACCTGTCTGTCTCTCTGCAGGAGTTTAAGCTGATGTACGGGATGCTGTTCTCCATCAGATCATTCGTCAGTAAAATGTCGCCTCTGGACATGTATCCTTAAACCTGTCTATCTCTCTACCTGTCTGTCTCTCTACCTGTCTGTCTCTCTACCTGTGTGTGGTCCTTAGCAGCCTGTATGTCTGTCTGTCTGTCTGTCTCTGTACCTGTCTGTCTCCTCTACCTGTCTGTATGTCTCTCTACCTGTCTGTGGTCCTTAGCAGCCTGTCTGTCTCTCTACCTGTCTGTCCCTCTACCTGTCTGTGGTCCTTAGCAGCCTGTCTATCTCTCTACCTGTCTGTCTCTCTACCTGTCTGTGGTCCTTAGCAGCCTGTCTATCTCTCTACCTGTCTGTCTACCTCTCTACCTGTCTGTGGTCCTTAGCAGCCTGTCTATCTCTCTACCTGTCTGTCTATCTCTCTACCTGTCTGTCTACCTCTCTACCTGTCTGTGGTCCTTAACAGCCTGTCTGTCTGCAGGAAGGAGGGCTTCTTGTCCTTTCAGACCAGTAAATATCGTCTTCACTACTTTGAGACTCCGAGTGGACTGAAGTTTGTTATGAACACAGATCTGTCTGTTCCTACAGCCAGAGACACACTGCAACAGATCTACAGCAACGTGAGACACACACACACACACACACACACACACACACACACACACACACACACACACACACACACACACACACACACACACTGCAACAGATCTACAGCAACGTGAGACACACACACACACACACACACACACACACACACACACACACACACACACACACTGCAACACATCTACAGCAACGTGAGACACACACACACACACACACACACACACACACACACACACACACACACACACACACACACACTGCAACAGATCTACAGCAACGTGAGACACACACACACACACACACACACACACACACACACACACACACTGCAACAGATCTACAGCAACGTGAGACACACACACACACACACACACACACACACACACACACACACACACACACACACTGCAACACATCTACAGCAACGTGAGACACACACACACACACACACACACACACACACACTGCAACACATCTACAGCAACGTGAGACACACACACACACATACGCGTTTTTACTACCTGGTGGGGATCCTGACTGGGTCCAGCCTTTCTAAAGGGTCTAGAGACGTAATTTTAACTCCTAAATTCATCACAATTCTGTTTGAACAAAAAAATGACTTGAAATATCAAAAACTCCTCGCCTCGTTGGGACCGTAATACTAACGTCTATTAGCATTAACCTAGGGGGCTAATCGCTAAGCTAATATGCTAATACGAAGCTAACATGCTAATATACACACTTACATACTTTGTCAGGAAAAGGTCCCCACACTGCAGTACCGTGTGTGACCTCTGGGGTTCACACACAGTCAGGAAAACCAACCTTGTGGGGACCAGGCCTATCAGGAGGCTGTTTGCTATTGATTCCAATGCTCGTTACCATGGAAACCAGGAGTCGGTCCCCACAGGGTTGGTGATATGTCAGGTTAGGGTCCCCACCAGGATAGAAAAACACACACACACACATGTTTTCAGTGTGTTGTATTTCAGACACAATGACTCAGTGATAATAAATGTTGGTGAGATGATGATATGACTAACATTCATCTCTCTCCACCTGTCTCTCTCTCTACCTGTCTCTCTCTCTCTCTCTCTCTCTACCTGTCTCTCTCTCTCTCTCTCTCTCTCTCTCTCTCTCTCTCTACCTGTCTCTCTCTCTCTCTCTCTGTCTCTCTCTCTCTCTACCTGTCTGTCTGTCTGTCTCTCTCTCTCTCTCTACCTGTCTCTCTCTCTGTCTCTCTGTGTGTCTCTCTCTCTACCTCTCTCCCTCTCTCTCTCTCTCTGTCTCTGTCTCTCTCTCTCTCTGTCTCTCTCTCTCTCTCTCTACCTGTCTGTCTGCCTCTCTCTCTCTCTCTCTCTCTCTCTCTCTCTCTCTCTCTCTCTCTCTCTCTCTCTCTCTCTCTCTCAGCTGTATGTGGAGTACATAGTGAAGAATCCAGTGTGTGTGTTGGGAAACAGTTTGGACAGCGAGCTGTTCAGCAGCCGACTGGACGCCTTCATCAGAGCTCTGCCCTACTACAGTCCCCGAGCTGCTTAACACACACACACACACGCACACGCACACACACACACACACACAGTCTTATTGTACTCATTGTGAACTCTCTCTCTCTGTTTTCTGTATAAAATCAGTAAAGTGTTGAATCAGCTGATGTCTGAGTGTTTTCTCTTTATTTAGATTTATTTGATTATTTAATGAATTAATGGATTGAAGCTGAATTTAAATGTGTTTTTAGCTGCAGTACTGAGAGTGACCACAGGGGCGGCAGCATACTCAGCTCTCATTATACACGTCATGTGATCTGAGCTCATTGTTTAAGTTTAATTACAGTCAGCTGATCAGTGGTGGACCAATCAGAGCGCCCCCTGCTGGACCATCATTATATAAGTGATCTGAGTCTGACCTGCTGGAAACACACACACACACACACACACACACAAACTACAACACACCCTGTGACACACACTAACACACATACACACAGAGATTAAGTGATGAACACACTGACAGCTGTCACACACACACACACACTCTCTGACCTTCTGTGTGTAAACAGCAGACGGTCTGATGATGGATGTTAAATGTCTTTTTGTTCTTCTTCTCTGGTGTTTGTAGAGGTCACACAGGTGTGTTACTACAGGTGTGTGTGTTACTACAGATGTGTGTGTTACTACAGATGTGTGTGTTACTACAGGTGTGTGTTATTACAGGTGTGTTATTACAGGTATGTGACTACAGGTGTGTGTGTTATTATAGGTGTGTAACTACAGGTGTGTGTGTTATTATAGGTGTGTCTGCAGGGGTTAATTTGAGCCGGATCTTGCCGGAACAAGATCCGGCACCTCTCAATTTTGGCCTCCCTGTGTTCCGGTACTTATTTGGGCAGATCCGGTAGGCCTACCTCTCATTAAAAAAAAAAAACACATATAAAAATATTTAAAATAAAATAATAATGCATATATTAATTTACAGAACAAAACCCAAGAATTTCATGTTGTTTATTAAGATTTAACGTAATTTGAAAGAGTTGGAGATCTGTTGACGCACTGAAAAGCTGGGCCAACAAACCACAACCCTGACACACATCTGAGGAGCAGAGAGGAAAAACAGTCACGACTTCAACTCAAACATGAGTTGAAGTCGCCTCCACAAGCGGCGACGAGGGCAGCTGCAGCGGTCATGTTGATGGTCAAAACCGGCTGCAGCAGGAGGCTGGCGCCGCAACAGCTAGCCGGGTTCAACAACAGCTAGCCGGGTTCACCGACAGCTAGCCGGGTTCAACAACGGCTAGCCAAGCTGGGGCAAGAGGCTGGCACCATGGCAACAGCTAGCCGGGTTCACCGACAGCTAGCCGGGTTCACCGACAGCCAGCCGGGTTCACCGACAGCTAGCCGGGTTCACCGACAGCTAGCCGGGTTCACCGACAGCTAGCCAAGCTGGGGCAGGAGGCTGGCACCGTGGCAACAGCTAGCCGGGTTCACCGACAGCCAGCCAAGCCGGGGCAGGTGGCTGGCACCATGGCAACAGCTGGTCAGGTTCACCGCCAGCCGGAGCAGGAGCCAGTACAGTGCTAGCAGTTAGCCAGGTGAACCACCAACAGCCGGAGCAACAGGCGGGAACCCTGGCATCAGCTAGCCCGGTACAACAGGCGGGTACCCTGGCATCAGCTAGCCCGGTACAACAGGCGGGTACCGTGGCATCAGCTAGCCCGGTACAACAGCCGGAGCAACAGGCGGGTACCGTGGCATCAGCTAGCCCGGTACAACAGGCGGGTACCCTGGCATCAGCTAGCCCGGTACAACAGCCGGGTACCCTGGCATCAGCTAGCCCGGTACAACCGGAGCAAGAGGCGGGAACCGCGACATCAGCTGGCTTACAGCAGGAAGATTCAGCAGGAGAGGAGTGTGGGACGTCCAGCGACATGCTCGTGATGTGGGGTGTTTTGGACAACTAAATATGGTGAGTACACTGTCTATTAATAGGCCGCCGTGCCAATCTTTGAATAATAATAATGGAAGATATGTGTGATTTAGTAAAAGCTTTGTTTTACACGTTAGACCTGTTGACTGTATACAGTAAGTCCCACCTGTGGTGATGTGGGCATTGGCCTGTGCTGTGCGGAGTATAGTCTAAAATAATTGTAAATTATCGTCATAACATTTGTACCATGGATATTATTTGAAATTGAGGCTTGTAAGTCCCACAGCGTGGTGAGTGGGCATCTTCATGTTGTTTTCAGCACGTTGTCTCTATATGTTCCGGGACCTGTGCCCGTCTCGTCATCCCTGAGCTGTCATATGTACTTTGCGTTCCAGTGTCGTGCCAAAAAGTGATCGTCTGCCAGAATCTGATTTGTGGCCGCGGGAGCGCGCACAGCAGCCCGTTGAGCGGTAGCGCTATAAAACGTCTGATTTCCTTTGGATTAAACGGTCATAATATGCACATACACACCATTATCACACAATATCACACAATATCACAACTGTGGCCAAAAGAAGTTTAGTTTGTAGCGAAATAAGACATGGCAATTACGTGATAGACATGTCTCTACAGTGTGTTTGATTTATGGCAATCACGTGATAGACATGTCTCTACAGTGTGTTTGATTTATGAGTGTGTTTTCAATAAGGAAATGATCCTTGTGACTCTGCATTGTTTTTTATCTGATCTGGGCCCTACGTAGTATTTGCTTCCCATGTTTGGATGTGTTTTGTATATCTAATATTATTGTTTATGCCTACTATTAAAATAACAAACAGTTTTCACCTGCCAAAAATTGATTGGAGGTCAAATACAGTTACTGAATGGTGATTTCTGCCTAAATATGACTTGATCTCATTCATGAGCTTCATAATATAAACTCTAGAGCTCACAGGACAGTTTGGAACCCTTTTAAAGGACCATTACAACACAAAATGGGCCTTTTCACCTGCCAAAAATTGATTATTGCCATTAATTTGATAATGAAAAGTGTTTTCTTGCTTAAAATGACTTCCTATTACTCAACAGAGCAATATTTAGCTCATTATAGATTAACCTTTACTCTGTACCCTCTGGAAATGATGTAAAGGGCCAATGCTACGCAGAAAATGCAGTTTTTTACTTGCCAAAAATTGATTCCTGCTCCAAATTTGATACTTAAAATGGTTTTCTGCCACGATATGTCTTCATGTATCTCTTCAGATTTATATTTACCTACATCTACACACATATCAAAATCTGCACACATATACAAATCTGCACACATATCATAATGTGCACACATATACAATTTTGCACACATATACAAATCTGCACACGAATTTGATGTACTTTATAGCTTTGTTGTAACCTGACATTTCAGAGTTTTATCTGTACAAGTAGGCCTAGTTGTCGCAATGGATCCCACTCTGTTTGAGCAGATACTCTCTTTCAAGAAGGATGGAACTTTCCTGGTTGGTATGACAATAACCCAAAAAAGTAATTTTAACCGGAAGGCTAAGAACTTTGAAGTGCAAGGTGAGTTTAATGTACCCTTTACGCGGGGCATCATAAATAGTCCCATTTAAATACACCTGTTTGTATTTGACCCACGAATTACAGCATAGTCCCTACAGATACTAAACAGTCTTAAAATGTCATAAAATATATAAAAAGGCGCACGCGTGCTAAAATGGTTTTAAAACTAGTTACCTCCGCCTGATTTTGGATTCTGACCAAAAAAATGTTTTTAATGTTTAATTTTATTGTACATACATTTTTAATTGAATTAAGTTTAGATTAAAACATAAGGCAGCGTTTTGCTGCCACGCCAGGGGGAAAAAATGTATCAGTAGCCTATCATGTTATAACATAAAACGTTTCACGTTATAACATAAAACGTTTCACGTAATAACGTAAAACGTTTCACGTTATAACAAAACGTTCCACGTAATAACATAAAACGTTTCACGTAATAACGTAAAACGTTTCACGTTATAACATAAAACGTTTCACGTAATAACGTAAAACGTTTCACGTTATAACAAAACGTTCCACGTAATAACATAAAACGTTTCACGTTATAACATAAAACGTTTCACGTAATAACGTAAAACGTTTCACGTTATAACAAAACGTTCCACGTAATAACATAAAACGTTTCACGTAATAACGTAAAACGTTTCACGTTATAACATAAAACGTTTCACGTAATAACGTAAAACGTTTCACGTTATAACAAAACGTTCCACGTAATAACATAAAACGTTTCACGTTATAACATAAAACGTTTCACGTAATAACGTAAAACGTTTCACGTTATAACAAAACGTTCCACGTAATAACATAAAACGTTTCACGTAATAACGTAAAACGTTTCACGTTATAACAAAACGTTCCACGTAATAACATAAAACGTTTCACGTTATAACATAAAACGTTTCACGTAATAACGTAAAACGTTTCACGTTATAACAAAACGTTCCACGTAATAACATAAAACGTTTCACGTTATAACAATACGTTTCACGTAATAACACAAAACGTTTCACGTTATAACATAAAACGTTTCACGTTATAACAAAACGTTTCACGTAATAACATAAAACGTTTCACGTTATAACATAAAACGTTCCACGTTATAACATAAAACGTTTCACGTTATAACATAAAACGTTTCACGTAATAACATAAAACGTTTCACGTTATAACAAAACGTTCCACGTAATAACATAAAACGTTTCACGTAATAACGTAAAACGTTTCACGTTATAACAAAACGTTCCACGTAATAACATAAAACGTTTCACGTTATAACATAAAACGTTTCACGTAATAACGTAAAACGTTTCACGTTATAACAAAACGTTCCACGTAATAACATAAAACGTTTCACGTTATAACAATACGTTTCACGTAATAACACAAAACGTTTCACGTTATAACATAAAACGTTTCACGTTATAACAAAACGTTTCACGTAATAACATAAAACGTTTCACGTTATAACATAAAACGTTCCACGTTATAACATAAAACGTTTCACGTTATAACATAAAACGTTTCACGTAATAACATAAAACGTTTCACGTTATAACAAAACGTTCCACGTAATAACATAAAACGTTTCACGTTATAACATGAAACGTTTCACGTAATAACATGAAACGTTTCACGTTATAACAAAACGTTCCACGTAATAACATAAAACGTTTCACGTTATAACATGAAACGTTTCACGTAATAACATGAAACGTTTCACGTTATAACGTGAAACGTTTCACGTAATAACGTGAAACGTTTCACGTAATAACGTGAAACGTTTCACGTAATAACGTGATACTGATCCGTTTTTTTCCTTGCGTGGCAGCAATACGCTGCCGTCAAAAAATATACAATTTCTATGTAAATTTTACAGTGAAACTGATTACAATTTTATCACTTTCATAAATACATTAATGGCTTACAACTGGGATTTATTTGACTCATTACAGATGGACAGTTGTACTACTTGAGGTACAAAGGCACGCCTCAGTCCCTTAAGGCAAAAGTGGTTTGTGGGCAAGAGGAGGCAAACGAAGTGTTTGTGGACTTCCATGCCAGCAGCATAGGCGCACACTGTGGGCAGAAGAAGACCCGAAACGCCATTTCTAAAAGATTTTACTGGCCTGGCATGTCAGAGGACATAAATCTGTGGGTCAGTATGAACCAATGTTTCCCATCACAAAACATTCCCTTTATTTTATAAAATTGTCTGTTAATGCTATACACTGTAAACATTTACATGATGTAGAAATGAAAACGTGTTTTTATGGCATTATAAATCACACAGATTGAGAACATTGTAATACTTTGTTCATTGGTTGTTGTTATCAGGTGAAGCAGTGTACTGCATGCCAGGCCAGCAGCGTTGTAATCAAGCAGGAGGTGGAATACACACCAATAAAGGTAAGAAAGAATTTAAAAACACTTGTGTTTTTGTTTATCTTTTCCTTTTAGACAAAAATGAATAATTAACAGTAATTTCACTGGAAATATGAAACACATTTAATGAGTTATATTGTCTTTGTTATAGGTCAACACAGCATTTGAACTCATTGGGATGGACCTAATTGGAAAGCTGAAAACAAGCACAACAGGCAATCAGTACATCTGCGTACTGATTGACTATATGACAAAGTGGCCCCAGGCAGACGCCATAAAAAACAAAACTGCAGAGGAAGTGACCCAATGCATGTTAAAGTTCGTTTACCAGTTCGAATGTCCCAAGAGAATATTAACCGATCAAGGCCGGGAGTTTGTTAATGAAGTATGTATGAAGAACTACTGACATGAAATAAATATACATAATAAACATCTATTGCAAACATAATTTTGGAAATGGCTTATTTAACTCTAAAATAAATGTTCAGATATCATAGTCATATCTTATTCCATCTATACATTTGTTTCCATTTACTGTCTTTATTTATCCCTAATACAGATGAATCAAAAGGTCTGCGAAATGTTGGGGATTAAAAGAAGCCTTTGTTCTCCCTACCATCCGCAGACCAATGGACTTGTAGAAAGGATGAATGGGACCATCTAGAGGTATGTCTATTTTAACATGTAGAAATCATTTTGAACTTCATATTAAAAAAAAAAACACATATAAGACTTAAAAATGTATTGAGAAGTGCTCTATTATTTTTCTTTTTTTCTAGGGCACTGTCCAAATTGGTCCAGGAAAGGCCCGAAAATTGGGACATGTATTTGGATGCTGTCATGTTTGGCCTGAGAACGAAGTGCCAAATAACCCAAATACTCACCATATTATTTAATGTTTGGTAGAGAGGCAAGGTACCCCTCCCAAATACCAGATGAATACAGGGTGAGTTGCACTTTGTATATAGAATAAACAAACTAAATTGTAACTATAGTCATAATGTAACATTACAACAACACTTTGTGTATTAGTGCCAAAATAAATACTGATCACTTGGTTGCTTTTATGGAGGAACAACCAAGAGTTCCCCACAAACTCATCCCATCCACCACCACCTCCTCTGCTGTCCCATCCACCACCACCTCCTCTGCTGGCCCACCCACCACCACCTCATCTGCTGTCCCACCCACCACCACCTCCTCTGCTGTCCCACCCACCACCACCTCCTCTGCTGTCCCATCCACCACCACCTCATCTGCTGTCCCACCCACCACCACCTCATCTGCTGGCCCATCCACCACCACCTCCTCTGCTGTCCCACCCACCACCTCCTCTGCTGTTCCACCCACCACCACCACCTCTGCTGTCCCATCCACCACCACCTCCTCTGCTGTTCCACCCACCACCACCACCTCTGCTGTTCCACCCACCACCACCTCCTCTGCTGTCCCATCCACCACCTCCTCCTCTGCTGTCCCACCCACCACCACCTCCTCTGCTGTCCCATCCACCACCACCTCCTCTGCTGTCCCATCCACCACCTCCTCCTCTGCTGTCCCACCCACCACCACCTCCTCTGCTGTCCCATCCACCACCACCTCCTCTGCTGTCCCATCCACCACCTCCTCCTCTGCTGTCCCACCCACCACCACCTCCTCTGCTGTCCCATCCACCACCACCTCCTCTGCTGTCCCACCCACCACCACCTCCTCTGCTGTCCCATCCACCACCTCCTCCTCTGCTGTCCCACCCACCACCACCTCCTCTGCTGTCCCATCCACCACCACCTCATCTGCTGTCCCATCCACCACCTCCTCTGCTGTCCCATCCACCACCTCCTCTGCTGTCCCACCCACCACCACCTCCTCTGCTGTCCCACCCACCACCACCTCATCTGCTGTCCCATCCACCACCTCATCTGCTGGCCCATCCACCACCTCCTCTGCTGTCCCACCCACCACCACCTCCTCTGCTGTCCCACCCACCACCACCACCTCCTCTGCTGTCCCACCCACCACCACCTCCTCTGCTGTCCCACCCACCACCACCTCCTCTGCTGTTCCACCCACCACCACCTCCTCTGCTGGCCCACCCACCACCACCTCATCTGCTGGCCCATCCACCACCTCCTCTGCTGTCCCACCCACCACCACCTCCTCTGCTGTTCCACCCACCACCACCTCCTCTGCTGTTCCACCCACCACCACCTCCTCTGCTGGCCCACCCACCACCACCTCATCTGCTGGCCCATCCACCACCTCCTCTGCTGTCCCACCCACCACCACCTCCTCTGCTGTCCCATCCACCACCTCCTCCTCTGCTGGCCCATCCACCACCTCCTCTGCTGTCCCATCCACCACCACCTCCTCTGCTGTCCCATCCACCACCACCTCCTCTGCTGTCCCACCCACCACCACCTCATCTGCTGTCCCACCCACCACCACCTCCTCTGCTGTTCCACCCACCACCACCTCCTCTGCTGTTCCACCCACCACCTCCTCCTCTGCTGTCCCACCCACCACCACCTCATCTGCTGGCCCATCCACCACCTCCTCTGCTGTCCCACCCACCACCACCTCATCTGCTGTCCCATCCACCACCTCATCTGCTGTCCCACCCACCACCACCTCCTCTGCTGGCCCACCCACCACCACCTCCTCTGCTGTCCCACCCACCACCACCTCCTCTGAAGACCCACCCGAAAATACCACAGGGCAAAGGGCCGCTGCCCTTTCAGGTTAGCTGCCTGCCTCACCTACATCCACAAACTCCTCAGCAAGCACCTGTTTGATAAATGTATTCACTTTTATATATATTAACTTCACTTGCAGCTTTAAATGTTTAGGGTGAAAATTTTATGGGTGGGCTCTGGTCTGCTAAATATTTATAATCAGTCATAACAACTCAGAGGATTTCGCAAAAAAAGATGACAGTAAAATACAGAGATAAACTGTAAATTTAGTGATGAGTTCAAAGTTCTGCTGAATATTTTCCATCAGAAAACTTGAAATAGCCTAGAAGTCGAATACACATCAGAATAATCCAAATTTAAATAATTTTAATGTATTACACCTTTAATATATCATGTATAGAAAAACAACATTGTTTGTGCAAAAACAGGTTTTTTAGAAGAAGTCCTCACAGAATGTCATGCTACAACTTTAAAACTTTCTTTTATAGATGTGAAAGACGCATGGGAGGGGGAGAAGGTATATGTCCTCCTTTCAAAAATTGGCCCATTTAAAATTTTCTTTGGGGACATTTACATTTACATTTGCTGATTTTTAGAGTTTTACACAACTTATGAAGCCTAATTTCATATATTTGGCGATTTTTTTCATCATTCAAATTTGGCAGGGTGGTTAACAACACACTTTTCTGTGGTATGTCAAACTCAGAACACATTTATTCTTAGCCTACTTTACAAAGACTTTAACTTACCTCATTTAAAATGGTAGCATACAGGTGAAAAAGTGGTGTAATGTAATTGGAAGAAAATTGGATTGGAAAAAAACAACATTCAGAAAAGTAAGGCACATTTTTCTGGGCTATGATTGTACCTGGCTTTGATTTTATTCGTAGTTGACGTAGGCTATTAAACAAAGTACACATTAATTCACATGTAGTAATCTAAACCTCCAACAGAAAGCTGTTTAACACTTATGTCCTCTCATCTAATATCCTGCTTAGTAGATCCACACTTTTATTTAACACTATTTTACTTATACATATTGGAGTCATTGATTTTAAGACTCTATACCATCCATTACCATTATGTACTATCGTCTACTATCTTCTACCATCTTCTAACATCCTATACCATCTTCTATAATACTATCCTATCTCCTACCATTTTATACCATACCATCCTATACCATCCTATACTATCCTCTACTATCCTATACTATCTCCTACCATCTTATACCATCCTCTACTATTCCATACAATCTTCTACCATCCTATACCACCCTCTATAATCCTATACCATCCTCTATAATACTATCCTATCTCCTACCATTTTATACCATACCATCCTATACCATCCTATGCCATCCTCTGCCATCCTCTACTATCCTATACTATCTCCTACCATCCTATACCATCCTGCACTATCCCATACTATCCTATACTATCCTCTATAGTAAGTTGGCATGGCAGCGTGTAAACTGTAATTTTCCTGCAAGGGATCAATAAAGTAAATCTTAATTCTTATAATCCCATACTATCTTTTACCATTCTATACCATCCTATACCATCCTTTACCATCCTTTACCATCCTAAACTATCCTTTACCATCCTTTACCATCCTTTACCATCTTGTACCATCCTTTACCATCCTATACCATCCTGTACCATCCAATACCATCCTTTACCATCCTATACCATCTTTTACCATCCTATACCTTCCTTTACCATCCTATACCATCCTTTACCATCCTTTACCATCCTATACCATCCTATACCATCCTTTACCATCCTATGCCATCCTTTACCATCCTATACCATCCTCTACCATCCTTTACCATCCTTTACCATCCTAAACTATCCTTTACCATCCTTTACCATCCTTTACCATCTTGTACCATCCTTTACCATCCTATACCATCCTGTACCATCCAATACCATCCTTTACCATCCTATACCATCTTTTACCATCCTATACCTTCCTTTACCATCCTATACCATCCTTTACCATCCTTTACCATCCTATACAATCTTCTACAATCCTCTACCATCCTTTACCATCCTATGCCATCCTCTAATATCCTACACCATCCTTTACCATCCTATGCCATCCTTTACCATCCTTTACCATCCTTTACCATCCTATACCATCCTATACCATCCTTTACCATCCTTTACCATCCTATACCATCCTATACCATCCTTTACCATCCTATACCATCCTTTACCATCCTATACCATCCTTTACCATCCTTTACCATCCTATACCTTCCTTTACCATCCTATACCATCCTTTACCATCCTATGCCATCCTCTAATATCCTACACCATCCTTTACCATCCTATACCATCCTATACCATCCTTTACCATCCTTTACCATCCTATACCATCCTATACCATCCTTTACCATCCTATACCATCCTTTACCATTCGATACCATCCTATACCTTCCTTTACCATCCTATACCTTCCTTTACCATCCTGTACGACACAAACTGTACGAAACAAACTGAACTAAACATTTATCTTCAAACCTTCTCAATATAAAATCCTGTGATCAGAAATGAACCAAAACTATGAATTAATGCAAATGCTTCAGATTATCAGTTGAATAAATTAATTCATTCTTTATTGTTTTATCTTTTTACTCCCTGGTGTTAAAGTTGTTGTCTTGAGTCCATATTGTAAATGTCAACTAATATTAAAACACCAAACACCAAACAGCTGAGAGTCTGAAGTGTTTTAAAGCTGCATCCTCTCTGATGGCCAGCAGGGGGCAGAAGTCAGTTATAATTCATTCTTTCATTCATTGGATCATTAAACATTTAACAAGTTTATGATATTAATCACTACTTTAAAATCTTCTTGCAGCAGGAAGAGGAAACCAGCAGATATGTGACATCGTTACCTCGCTGCTCGTCTCTGTTATTATTCTAATTATTAATCTAAATGTTTAGTTTGATTAAAATAAAACCAGCAGATAAAACATCTGCCTGTATGAACATTAACATCTGGAGCTTCACATCTGGAGCAGTCTGGACTTGTTTCTGCTCATTTTACTCTCTAAAAAGAAAGAAAGAGACACATATATCACATCATATATAAACATATATAAACACATACATGTTTATATATGATTATATATGTTTATATACCAACATGTGATGATCATCCCTGACTAACAGCCTCATGTTGCAGTTAAACCATCTCTCTCTCTCTCTCTCTCTCTCTCTCTCTCTCTCTCTCTCTCTCTCTCTCTCTCTCTCTCTCTCTCTCTCTCTCTCTCTCTCTCTCTCTCTCTCTCTCTCTCTCTCTCTCTCTCTCCATAGTTTAATAATAATGATGTTTTATTATTAAGTCTTTGTGTACAAGAAGAGGAACACTGAAGAGTTTCACATTAAAAGCACTTAACATCCTCTCACCTCAGTGTCAGGAGTTTTATTTTGAAACAAGCTCTGAGTGAGTTTGAGCAGCAGATGTGATGTAACTGATTATCTCTGATGTCTGAACATGTCTGAGATAATATGATCAGAAAATAAAATGCAGATTAATGATCAATTAAAATAATTATATAAGCAGCAACATGAACAGCAGAGCTCAGATGTCTGAGTGTCTTTGAACGCATCAGCAGTTTTTACACAAATAAACGTAAATGACATTAAAAGGTTAATCAATAATCAATCCAGAGATTAATATGCTGTGTGTGTGTGTGTGTGTGTGTGTGTGTGTGTGTGTGTGTGTGTGTGTGTGTGTGTGTGTTTCTCTCAGTGTGTGTATGTTTCTGTGTGTGTGTGTGTGTATGTTTCTGTGTGTGTGTGTGTGTGTGTGTCTCAGTATGTATGTGTGTTGGGAGATTAGAGGGGGGGGTTGTGGGGGGGGGGGGGGGGGGGGATAAATTCGGGACATCTGTACACAGAGTTTGTTATTTTAGTGGTTCAGGTTTTAATCTGATATCTGAGCTGTGATTGGTGGGATTAAAGCTATCAGAGATTATGAGCAGCAGCAGCCGAGCAGTGACATCAGAGCAGCAGCAGACGCTCACCTGGACCAGGTAGGACCGTTTCTGGGTGAAGGGGCTGATGGGAACTTCTATATGCTCAAGATTTATTTAAAAAGTTTATTTATTTTAATGTATGTGCTAACGTGTTAGCCACATCTGCTAACAGCTGTCAGGTGTGTTTAAGCTCAGATAAAATGAATTAATGATTGCATGGTGATTTGGTTTGCTAGCTGCTAACGATGCTAACGTTATTGATCATGTGTCGTAGTAATAATCAATAATCAAACAGACGGGAGCAGAATATAAATGTCATATTTTAAATTACATTAAAACATAAGTTTAACTTCAGGTTTGTTTTTAACCCTTTAAAGCTCACACCAAGAAATCTCTTTAAACATAATGTCTTTGCTTTTCCTCTTTGTTGCCATGACAACATAAAACATGGATTTATTTCTCAATGACTGTAACTTTGATGTTTTACAGCCTCTACAGACCTAAAACATGTTAGAGACTCATTCTGTTCACAAGATGA
This sequence comes from Scomber japonicus, assembly GCF_027409825.1. Lineage (NCBI taxonomy): Eukaryota > Metazoa > Chordata > Actinopteri > Scombriformes > Scombridae > Scomber > Scomber japonicus. Next base: position 28,609,522 of record NC_070599.1, on the reverse strand, counting down.
AAACATGAAAGTCAACTGTCAGCAGTGATTTGTGTTATTCTTCCTTTATACACTAGCACAACCGGTAACTATAGCAACCATAGCACAACCTGTAACTACAGCAACCATAGCACAACCTGTAACTATAGCAACCATAGAACAATCTGTATCTATAGCAACCATGGCACAACCTGTAACTATAGCAACCTTAGCACAACCTGTAACTATAGCAACCATAGAACAACCTGTATCGATAGCAACCATGGCACAACCTGTATCTATAGCAACCATAGCACAACCTGTATCTATAGCAACCATAGCACAACCTGTATCTATAGCAACCATAGCACAACCTGTATCTATAGCAACCATAGCACAACCTGTAACAATAGCAACCATGGCACAACCTGTAACTATAGCAACCATGGCACAACCTGTAACTATAGCAACCATAGCACAACCTGTAACTATAGCAACCATAGAACAACCTGTATCCATAGCAACCATAGAACAACCTGTATCTATAGCAACCATAGCACAACCTGTATCTATAGCAACCATAGCACAACCTGTAACTGTAGCAACCATAGCACAACCTGTAACAATAGCAACCATGGCACAACCTGTAACTATAGCAACCATGGCACAACCTGCATCTATAGCAACCATAGCACAACCTGTATCTATAGCAACCATAGAACAACCTGTAACTATAGCAACCATAGAACAACCTGTAACTATAGCAACCATAGAACAACCTGTATCTATAGCGACCATAGCACAACCAGTAACTATAGCAACCATAGCACAACCTGTAACTATAGCAACCATAGAACAACCTGTATCTATAGCAACCATAGCACAACCTGTATCTATAGCAACTATAGCACAACCTGTATCTATAGCAACCATAGAACAACCTGTATCTATAGCAACCATAGAACAACCTGTATCTATAGCAACCATAGCACAACCTATATCTATAGCAACCATAGAACAACCTGATGGTCTGTCTGTGCGTTACATTCCTCATACAAGTGCTAAACATTGACCTCAAAGTTAAACTTCAATAGATGTAGTTTA
>NC_070599.1:28593460-28598460 GCF_027409825.1 Scomber japonicus | reverse complement strand
AGGAAGGAAAGGAGGAAGGAAGGAAAGAAGGAAAGAAAGAAAGGACACAAGGAAGGAAGGAAGGGAGGAAGGGACTGAATTCAGACTGAACTCCGCAGCAAGACATCATGGAGGTTACGCCCAGTTCAATATAATCAATATATTAAAAAAAGATCAATAAGAGAGTCAAGGAAGGAAGGAAGGAAGGAAGGAAGGGTGGAAGAGGAAGGAAAGGAGGAAAGGAGGAAGGAAGGAAAGAAAGAAAGGACAGAAGGAAGGAAGGAAGGAAGGAAGGGACTGAATTCAGACTGAACTCCGCAGCAAGACAGCATGGACGTTACGCCCAGTTCAATATAATCAATATATTAAAAAAAGATCAATAAGAGAGTCAAGGAAGGAAGGAAGGAAGGAAGGAAGGGTGGAAGAGGAAGGAAAGGAGGAAAGGAGGAAGGAAGGAAAGAAGGAAAGAAAGAAAGGACAGAAGGAAGGAAGGAAGGGAGGAAGGGACTGAATTCAGACTGAACTCCGCAGCAAGACAGCATGGACGTTACGCCCCGTTCAATATAATCAATATATTAAAAAAAGATCAATAAGAGAGTCAAGGAAGGAAGGGTGGAAGAGGAAGGAAAGAGGGAAAGGAGGAAGGAAGGAAAGAAGGAAAGAAAGAAAGGACAGAAGGAAGGAAGGAAGGAAGGAAGGAAGGGACTGAATTCAGACTGAACTCCGCAGCAAGACATCATGGAGGTTACGCCCAGTTCAATATAATTAATATATTAAAAAAAGATCAATAAGAGAGTCAAGGAAGGAAGGAAGGAAGGGTGGAAGAGGAAGGAAAGGAGGAAGGAAGGAAAGAAGGAAAGAAAGAAAGGACAGAAGGAAGGAAGGAAGGAAGGAAGGAACTGAATTCAGACTGAACTCCGCAGCAAGACAGCATGGACGTTACGCCCAGTTCAATATAATCAATATATTAAAAAAAGATCAATAAGAGAGTCAAGGAAGGAAGGGTGGAAGAGGAAGGAAAGAGGGAAAGGAGGAAGGAAGGAAAGAAGGAAAGAAAGAAAGGACAGAAGGAAGGAAGGAAGGAAGGAAGGAAGGAAGGGACTGAATTCAGACTGAACTCCGCAGCAAGACATCATGGAGGTTACGCCCAGTTCAATATAATCAATATATTAAAAAAAGATCAATAAGAGAGTCAAGGAAGGAAGGAAGGAAGGAAGGAAGGGTGGAAGAGGAAGGAAAGGAGGAAAGGAGGAAGGAAGGAAAGAAGGAAAGAAAGAAAGGACAGAAGGAAGGAAGGAAGGGAGGAAGGGACTGAATTCAGACTGAACTCCGCAGCAAGACAGCATGGACGTTACGCCCAGTTCAATATAATCAATATATTAAAAAAAGATCAATAAGAGAGTCAAGGAAGGAAGGAAGGAAGGAAGGAAGGGTGGAAGAGGAAGGAAAGGAGGAAAGGAGGAAGGAAGGAAAGAAGGAAAGAAAGAAAGGACAGAAGGAAGGAAGGAAGGGAGGAAGGGACTGAATTCAGACTGAACTCCGCAGCAAGACAGCATGGACGTTACGCCCAGTTCAATATAATCAATATATTAAAAAAAGATCAATAAGAGAGTCAAGGAAGGAAGGGTGGAAGAGGAAGGAAAGAGGGAAAGGAGGAAGGAAGGAAAGAAGGAAAGAAAGAAAGGACAGAAGGAAGGAAGGAAGGGAGGAAGGGACTGAATTCAGACTGAACTCCGCAGCAAGACAGCATGGACGTTACGCCCAGTTCAATATAATCAATATATTAAAAAAAGATCAATAAGAGAGTCAAGGAAGGAAGGAAGGGTGGAAAAGGAAGGAAAGGAGGAAAGGAGGAAGGAAGGAAAGAAGGAAAGAAAGAAAGGACAGAAGGAAGGAAGGAAGGAAGGGTGGAAGGATGTAAGATCATGCCAAACTAGTTGATAAGGTGTTAGGTAGGAAGGAAGGAAGGAAGGAAGGAAGGATGTAAGATCATGCCAAACTAGTTGATATGGTGTTAGGTAGGTAGGAAGGAAGGAAGGAAGGAAGGAAGGAAGGTGTTTTATTGACTATTTACTGTTTTTAAGCAACGTTCAATTATTTGGTACAAAGTTTTTATGGTTACACCACTTAGACATTTTTACCATAATCCTCTAATATATTCTCTCTAAATGGATTAAAAGCAGAAATTTGATGCTGGGTCCACAAAAAAAGAATGTGTGAAGTTATTCATACGTTTATTTTCACATTTTAACCCTTTACATTTAAACTAGACCTCATGGACACTAAGAAACCTCACTGACTTTATGACTCAGCTGTTTTTCATGACCTGCTCTCACCTGAATATCAAAGAGCTCTGACTCTGAATATTGATCAATGTGACTGAGAGAGGTCTGTCTGCTCACCTGTCTGTCTGTCTGCTCACCTGTCTGTCTGTCTGCTCACCTGTCTGTCTGTCAGCTCACCTGTCTGTCTGTCTGCTCACCTGTCTGTCTGTCTGTCTGCTCACCTGTCTGTCTGTCTGTCTGCTCACCTGTCTGTCTGTCTGTCAGCTCACCTGTCTGTCTGTCTGCTCACCTGTCTGTCTGTCTGTCTGCTCACCTGTCTGTCTGCTCACCTGTCTGTCTGTCTGCTCACCTGTCTGTCTGTCTTCTCACCTGTCTGTCTGTCTGTCTGCTCACCTGTCTATCTGTCTGCTCACCTGTCTGTCTCTCTACCTGTCTGTCTGCTCACCTGTCTGTCTGTCTGCTCACCTGTCTGTCTCTCTACCTGTCTGTCTGCTCACCTGTCTGTCTGCTCACCTGTCTGTCTGTCTGTCTCTCTACCTGCCTGTCTGTCTGCTCACCTGTCTGTCTGTCTGCTCACCTGTCTGTCTGCTCACCTGCCTGTCTGTCTGCTCACCTGTCTGTCTGTCTGTCTGCTCACCTGTCTGTCTGTCTTCTCACCTGTCTGTCTGTCTGATCACCTGTCTGTCTTTAATGTCTAAAAACAGGTATTTTTAGCTCATGTCAGACTGTGTTAGATGCTGCTTTGCTTTAGTTCTGCCAACTTTCCCTTTCTGTAGTTTCTGTCACACACACACACACACTCACACACACACACATACACACACACACACACACACAGAGACACACACACACACAGAGAGAGAGAGTATTACAAAAATAATCTTGATTCCAACAACTGTACTATTACTTCCTAATTTAAACACTGCACCATCTGTGTGTGTGTTGATCTGCTGCCCTGATTAAACCCCTGATGTACACACACACACACACACACTGTAACACACACACACACACACACACACACACACACACACACACACTGTACAAACACACACACACACACACACACACACACACACACACAGTGACTGTTGACCTTTGCTGTATCAGTTATTCAGTGAAAGGTCTTGATGAATGAATAGTGTATATGTATGTGTGTGTGTGTGTGTGTGCGTGTGTGTTTTACAGTGTGTGTGTTACAGTGTGTGTGTGTGTGTGTGTGTGTGTTAATTAAAAGCAGAGGTTTCATTAGATGTTGCTGTAATCAGACACTGCTGGCTTCTGATTGGTTGACAGATGATTGGTCAGAAATCCTCCTCTGACTGACGGTTGGATATAGTTTACTGGTTGCCATGGTAACGGGCTGAAACAAGGAAGTGAAGTTGTCAGCTGACTCTGTTGGTGTTTGTCGCTCTGATCAACTCATATTTCATATTTAGATATAAACACCACAAAGACTCCGCCCCTTTTACCCAGAATCCTTCGGGGGTAGACAGGTATCCCATCATGCATCTCTCATGCACCAGCGTCCACGGCGGAGGTTGTGAGTCAGATCGTGGATGAGTTAACGCAGCGCCTCCACTCTGCTCTCAGTGGTCAGTCACGGTACTGCAGCGACGTCCCCATTAAGTTATTACTCTTTAAGTTATTACTCTTTAAGTTATTACTCTTTAAGTTATTACTCTTTACGTTATTACTCTTTAAGTTATTACTCTTTACGTTCTGAGTTCATCATCCATGAAGGTTTTACGCTGGTTCTGTGTGACTGAGCAGCTGCTGGTTGCAGCATTGAGTGAGGATTCAAACGTCATGACGTCACAGACCGAGTAAAACTGTTCCCAGATGATCTTTGATTCATTGAGTCAGAGGATCAGGGTGTTATATATACAGTGTTATACAGTGTTATATAGTCTTATATATAGTGTTAGATAGTGTTATATATAGTGTTATATAGTCTTATACATAGTGTTTATATATATAGTGTTATATATAGTGTTTATATATATAGTTGTTTCTGTCTTATGCAGGAAGTCATAACAGATGAGTCTTCACTTGAAGTTTAAATTAATCACTTTATTTACTTTGATTGATATTTAATCGTGTTAGTTATTGAACACATCCTCAGTGAGGTAACCTAGGGTCATCGGGTGTTTCGGGGTCAGCGGGTGTTTCGGGTCTCTCCCAGACGAGGGTTAGGGTTAGGTTCAGGTAGCGTTTGCTTGTCTCTGTGGATTCTCTCTGGATCCATCTAGAAGCTTTCTCAGCTGCTTCGGTTCGCTTCTTAAAGGCTCTGCTCCTCCTGTGATGCTCAGCACACTGAGAGCTCTGCAGCCTACTGCCATGGGCACACACCCTCCAGCCCTGCCCTCCACATGTATATGTATATATATATAAAATATAAATATAAAGTGTGCACCTGTTATCAAACTCATTTATTTGTTTTCTTTAAGGAATCTTGGAAAATCTGGACTGCGAGTCTCCTGCTTAGGACTGGGTGAGTAACACACACGCACACACTGTAACACACACACTGTAACACACACTACACACACACACACACACACACACACACACACACACACACTGTAACACACCACACTACACACACACACACACACACACACACACACACACACACACACACACACACACTGTAACACTGTCAGTGATGTTCTTTTTCTCTTTGTAGGAACGTGGGTGACATTTGGCTCTCAGATCACTGATGAGGTAGCGTGT
>NC_070599.1:28533460-28590960 GCF_027409825.1 Scomber japonicus | reverse complement strand
AAATTTAACCTAAAAGAATCTCATAAAGGAAATCGTCTGCGAAGCTTTAACTCTGAAAGTCGTTTCCGTGGCTACAGCAGCTGTTTCCTGCCCTCACGTGTCCGCCTCGTTCATTAACTGTGAAATACGATCTATATGTGATATGATATGTAAAACGTGATCAGTAACATGAAGGTCCATGTTCAGTCTGCTGGAATCAGCTGTTTGTAGGAAAATAACTGTCAACTACTGTAGGAGCCATATATTGATTTGTTTACTAGTTATTCTGTGTTTAATTAGCTTTGTCTTGTTGCCATGGTGATATGTAGTGTTTGGGGTCACATGGGCACTGTAGCCACAGCCGGTAGGTTATATCAGAACCTGCTGCACCTGCACTGGGGAGGGAGGCGAGTCTAGGTCAGGCGGGGAGTTCCAGTCCTCTGAAATGAGGCCAACCAGGAAGTAACTTAGAGCTGCATTCTATCAAAAGGCCACCAGGGGGCGACCGTCTCTATACAAGTCAATGGAGAAGTAACTTAGAGCTGCATTCTATCAAAAGGCCACCAGGGGGCGACCGTCTCTATACAAGTCAATGGAGAATTCACCAACTTCTCACTTGATTTCTAACCTCAGTAAACATTTTCAAAATGTGTTTATGGTCTCAATCGCTAGTTTAAAGCCTTCTTCAATGCAGTCTGATGTTCATTTGGGACATTTTGGCCTCCCCGATTTTATATGTGACGATAAAGCAGGGTATGCATTAGGGGGCGTGGCTACGTCCTGATTGACAGGTTGATTGACCAATGTCCTCGAGATCCAGCCCTCGTAACCATAGCAACCTCCCCACTCCACTGTTGGCCCCGCCCATACGTCCGTCCATGGCCCCGCCTCATGCCCATATAAGTAGAATCCGTGTTTTTATTTTTCCCAGCATGCACCTGAAATTTTCAAGATGGCGCTGCCTAGATTAGAAACTATTGGCTTCTGAGCAGCAGTCCACAAACCAATGGGTGACGTCACGGATGTTACGTCCATTTCTTTTATACAGTCTATGGTCTAGGTAGGTTATTATCGCTGTTTGTTTGATACACATATAACATCGTATGGGAGCGTGTAAAGCCTGTAGTATTCATTCATTCATTAAAACTCTGAAACTTCTTTTGGACTCAGTGAGCTTCTCATGGAACAGCAGCAGCGTGTCACACAAATACTAAAACTATTCTGCCTCACCAGACACTTTTTTAAAAGGTAGTGGAAAGCCGCTACAACTATAATAATGTAATGCAATCCACTGAGAACACTGTGATGGATCATATTGTTCAGGTAGAGACTTCCTCTTCCTTCCTTCCTTTTCCTTCCTTTCACATTCACATAAATAACATCTGATTAGAGAACTTGTAAAGTGTCAGATCAGCAGAATAAAGTTTGTCTTTTAGTCTTTAATTCATATCAGAGCATCAGAAAGTTTCCTTAAATGACCTGTAAAGTGATTTCTGAGATGCTCTTCAGAGGGTTTATCCTTCACAAGGTTGACAGAGCGTTGGAGGTAACTGGTGCCGACAGCAGCCGTCAGCAGAGCGACGACGTCAGCACATAAAGACGCTCAGAAAGCTTCGTTACACGACACAAACAAACACGACGGACTAAATTTAGCTGCAGAGACTCTTCCTCTCCTCTCTGTCAGCAGCAGGGTTAGGAAGGAAGGTAGGAGGGAGGAAAGGAAGGAAGGAAGCTGCAGAGACTCTTCCTCTCCTCTCTGTCAGCAGCTTTTCATCCAACCTCCACAAACTACTGTAAATATGACAAGAAAACACATCAGAGTGACACATCTGCTTCCTCAGGTTTCAACAACAGCCACAGACGTTAAAGATAAGACCATGTGACTATGACATCATCATCAGATGCTCGTTTAGTTCAACCAATCACTGACCGAACCATTGATCTCTACTGAAAACACTACGCTAGAAACACTACACACATGATTGACAGCTCAGGGCTGATTTTACAGGTGTCCTGGTTCAATCAATCTTTATTTATAAAGCTCCAAATCACAACAGAGTCATGTGAAGGCTCTTTCCACATAGAGCCCTAACCCTCAGAACCAGACTCAGAGTGGGAGAACATCTTTTAACAAGAAGAACCCTCAGAACCAGACTCAGAGTGGGAGAACATCTTTTAACAGGAAGAACCCTCAGAACCAGACTCAGAGTGGGAGAACATCTTTTAACAGGAAGAACCCTCAGAACCAGACTCAGAGTGGGAGAACCCCCGGTTGGGGTTATGGCGGGGTTGCCATAGTAACGGTGGCTGGTGTGTTGCAGGTCTGCGGGGGTCTCTGTCCCGGTTACAGCTGGACTACGTGGACATCGTCTTCGCCAACAGGAGCGACATCAACGCTCCGATGGAGGGTCAGAACTCACACACACACACATACACGCACACACACACACATGTACACACACGCACACACACACACACACGCACACATAAACACACACACACGCACACATGCACACACACATGCACACACATATACACACACATACACAGACACACACACACACACACACCTTTACTAACAGCTTGTCCCATATATTTATACTGTGTGTGTGTGTGTGTGTGTGCGTGTCTGTGTGTGTCTGTGTGTGCGTGTTTGTGTGTGTCTGTGTGTGTGTGTGTGTGTGTGTGTGTGTGTGTGTGCAGAGATTGTGCGTGCGATGACGTTTGTGATTGATCAGGGGATGGCGATGTACTGGGGAACCTCACGCTGGAACGCCGTCGAGATCATGGTGACACAATCTGAACCTGTCTGTCTCACCTGTCTCTGTCTCACCTGTCTGTCTCACCTGTCGCTGTCTCACCTGTCTGTCTCACCTGTCTCTGCCTGTCTCACCTGTCTGTCTCACCTGCCTGTCTCACCTGTCTGTCTCACCTGCCTGTCTCACCTGTCTGTCTCACCTGCCTGTCTCACCTATCTGTCTCACCTGTCTGTCTCACCTGTCAGTCTCACCTGTCTCACCTGTCTGTCTCACCTGTCTATCTCTGTCTGTCTCACCTGTCAGTCTCACCTGTCTCACCTGTCTGTCTCACCTGTCTATCTCTGTCTGTCTCACCTGCCTGTCTCACCTGCCTGTCTGTCTCTGTCTGTCTCACCTGTCAGTCTCACCTGTCTCACCTGCCTGTCTCACCTGTCTGTCTCACCTGTCTGTCTCACCCGTCTCACCTGTCTCACCTGTCTCAGGAGGCGTACTCCGTTGCCCGTCAGTTTAACCTGGTCCCTCCAGTGTGTGAGCAGGCGGAGTATCATTACTTCCAAAGAGACAAAGTGGAACTACACCTGCCTGAGCTCTACCACAAGATAGGTACTACACACACACACACACACACACTCACACACACCTATACACACCTACACACACCTATATACACTTGTACACACACACACCTATACACACTTGTACACACACCTACACACAACTATACACACACACACACCTATACACACCTACACACAACTACACACACACACACACACACCTACACACACACACCCCTACACACACCTACACACACACACACACACACACACCCCTACACACACCTACACACACACACACAACTACACACACACACACACACACACACACACACACACCTATACACACCTACACATACCTGTACACACACCTACACACACCTGTACACACCTATACACACCTACACACAACTACACACAACTACACACACCTATACACACCTATACACACCTACACACCTATACACACCTACACACAACTACACACACCTATACACACCTATACACACAACTATATACACCTACACACAACTACACACACCTATACACACCTATACACACACCTATACATACCTACACACACCTGTACACACCTACACACACACACCTACACACACCTACACACACCTGATGATGGTGAGCACTGTGTCAAGCAGTTCACGCGCTCTCAGGCCACACCTGTTCATTTCTCACATTGAGAAGTGAACAGACATTAATATATGATGTCATCCATACATCCCAACTCTCCCTGACGCCCGCACGTGAGACACAATCTCCCGGAGTCTGGAGCGAACGAGCAAGAGCGCGTGCTGGAGAGTGACTGCGGGCGCATGTGTGTGTGTGTGTGTGTGTGACTCTCAGTGCAGCGCGTGTGAGAGAGCAGCGTCCTGATAGCTGTGTGATGAAGATGTCTCAGTCCTACCTTTCTTCTGGTCAACCAAAGGCCTTTAAGTCTCCCAGAAACACAGCGTTCCTCCAGCGGGTCTAACGTGAGGGGCGGGGCCAGAATCAGCTGGGAAAGACGGGAGGGGTTGGATTTATGCCACAGGTGCGCCGCGCCGGGCGGGAACAGTGATCGCTTTATGTCGATTATTATGTTTTTATAATCGTGGGAGGCTAAAATCGATATCACGATTAATATTCAATTATTTGTCCAGTACTACTACACACACCTACACACACCTACACACACCTACACACATACCGGTACACACCTATACACACCTACACACACCTACACACAACTATACACACCTACACACACACACACACACCTATACACACCTATACACACCTACACACACCTGTACACACATGTACACACACCTACACACACCTACACACACCTGTACACACCTACACACACCTACACACACCGGTACACAACTATACACACCTATACACACCTACACACAACTATACACGCCTACACACACACACCTACACACACCTATACACACCTACACACACACACCGGTACACAACTATACACACCTACACACACCGGTACACAACTATACACACCTATACACACCTACACACACATACACACACACACGTGTACACACCTACACACACCTACACACACCTACACACACTTACACACACCTACACACACCTATACACACCTACTGTTAGACACACACCTACACACACCTGTACACACCTACACACACATACACACACGTGTACACACCTACACACACCTACACACACCTACACACACTTATACACACTTACACACACCTGTACACACCTGTACACACCTACACACACCTACACACACCTACCCACACTTATACACACCTACACACACTTACACACACCTACACACACCTACACACACCTACACACATACCTACACACACCTGTACAACCTGTACACACACCTACACACACCTATACACACCTACACACACCTGTACACACTTGTACACAAACCTGTACACACCTACACACACCTACACACACCTATACACACCTGTACACACCTACACACACCTATACACACCTGTACACACCTACACACACCTATACACACCTACACACACCTATACACACCTATACACACCTACACACACACCGGTACACAACTATACACACCTATACACACCTGTACACACCGGTACACAACTATACACACCTATACACACCTGTACACACCTATACACACCTATACACACCTACACACACCTGTGCACACCTACACACACCTACACACACCTAGGCATGGGCCGGTATGAAATTCTGACGGTATGATAACCTTAGGTAAAAATATCACGGTTTCACGGTTTTATGATTACGGCTATAAAATGTGATATTTTGAAATGTCTGTATTTAAAAACAAAACAAAAAAATTTTTCCCATTGAACGGTCTTTTATTTTTAGTAAATATGTATTTAAAATAAATGATAATAAAAAATAACTGAATTATTTCTAAATAAAAAAAAAAAAAGTGCAGTCCTTCAACTGAGGCTAAACCTGCAGCTCAAGTCACGACATAAATTGATTATTTTTTGTGAGAAAAAAAAAAACACAAAATGCAAATAAATGCAATCACTGAACCTGTGGCTCAAGATATCAGAACATAAATAATTGAAAAAAGTAAAAACACATCTAAGATAAATATAAATAAATAAATGCAGCAGGAGCTTAAAACTGAATCTCAACAGTTTTTGGAGACTTGCTCACGATCATATAGGATGTATTGCCTCCTCGCGCTGCTACTGTCCGGGACCTTCTTCCTCCAAGACGCGGCCGTCTGTCTTTTTACGGTAGCCTTATAAGTATAAATACAGCTGACTTGGCGCTTTTAGACGGGAGGAAAGTTCGGGGGTCTCGCCTCCTTTCAGCCATCATACAGCCTGCAGAGCTACCTGCTTGTAACAGCAACCGGAGGTGCGCTACTTTACGCTGCAGCTGCACGCGACCAGGGACCTCCACTCTCTCTCTGACGAGACGTCACATTAAAAAAAAACAGCTCATACCGCAGGAACGGTATGACGGAAATTTTTAGTGGTTTTGAAACCGTGACTTTTTCATACCGTGGTATACCTTGAAACCGGTAACCGGCCCATGCCTACACACACCTGTACACACCTACACACACCTGTACAACCTGTACACACACCTACACACACCTGCACACACCTGTACACACCTGTACACACACCTACACACACCTGCACACACTTGCACACACTTGTACACACACCTGTACACACCTGTACACACCTACACACACCTGTACACACCTACACATACCTGTACACACCTACACACACCTGCACACACCTATACACACACCTGTACACACCTATACACACCTGTACACACCTGTACACACACCTGCACACACCTATACACACCTACACACACCTATACACACCTGTACACACCTACACACACCTGCATGTGTTCAAAGAGGCGGGGACTGTCCCTTTAAGTGGAGTCCAGTTGGTCTCTGGGACGCAGCTGTAGGCTTGAGGTGGTTCAACATGAGGTCTGCCTGTCTCTCAGGGGTCGGAGCCATGACCTGGTCTCCGCTCGCCAGTGGCCTGCTGACGGGGAAATACAACGATGGAGTCCCTGAGAGCTCCAGAGCCGCCATGAAGGTGCACACACACACACACACACACACACACACACACACACACACACACACACACACACACACACACACACTGTTAGACACACATCATCCATCTTCCACACACAGGCTGCTGGATGAAAGACCATCTGTTACTGTGGTGATCAATACAATGTGTGCATGTGTGTGTGTGCGTGTGTGTGTGTGTGTGTGTGTGTGTGTGTGTGTGTGTGCGTGTGTGTGTGTGTGTGTGCGTGTGTGTGTGCGTGTGTGTGCGTGTGTGTGCAGGGCTATGCGTGGTTAAAGGAGCGTCTCTACAGTGATGAGGGGAAAAAGCAGCTCAGTAAAATCAAAGATCTCCACCTGCTGGCCGACAGACTGAACTGCACCGCTGCTCAACTCGCCATCGGTACGCTCACACACACACACACACGCACACACACACACACACTCACACACACACACACACACACATTGTATATACACTATAAACTCACTGACCTCTTCACACCTGTGATAGCTGGTGATGGAGGTGTGTTAGGATCATTATACTGACTGCTGTTCCTAATATATTTTGTCCACTATATTAACATACATGAGTTTTAGAGGAGTTTAGATTGCACAGTTTTACCCAATCAAGAAATAAATATTCTCTCTCTCTCTCTCTCTCTCTCTCTCTCTCTCTCTCTCTCTCTCTCTCTCTGTGTCTCTCTGCCTTTCTCTCTCTGTCTCTCTCTCTCTCTCTCTGTCTCTCTCTCTCTACCTGTTTCTCTCTCTCTCTGCCTGTCACTCTTTCTCTCCCTGTCTGTCTCTACCTGTCTCTCTCTCTCTCTCTGCCTGTCTGTCTCTCTACCTGTCTCTCTCTCTGTCTGCCTGTCTGTCTCTCAGCCTGGTGTCTCCGCAGTGAAGGTGTGAGCTCGGTTCTTCTTGGAGTGTCCAACACTGACCAGCTGTTGGAGAACTTGGGTTCTATCAGGGTAAAGAGACCACGCCTCCCTGCAGAAGCTCCGCCCCACACAATCATGGTCACACATCGTCACGGCAACGACCAAAACAAACACCCGCCCTCCTCTGCCTCTGATTGGCTTACCCTCATGTTTTAGCCCTAACCTGAACCAATCCCAGTCCTCCTGCCTGAGCAGCAGCCAATCAGAGGCAGAGTAAGGCGGGTCATGACCTCACCATCCCCCCTGCTGATTGGTCGGAGTAGTAGAAATTTCTTTATTATCACGTACACGTCTAATTTGATCATTTTCTTATTTTTACAACTTCCTGTCTGTTTGTGTCTCTGCAGGTTCTGACTCAGCTGACTCCACCCCTCATCACCGAGATGGACGCGTTGCTCGGCAACAAGCCACGAAACGGCAAGAGGGAGGCGCGGAGCTGAGGAGGAACGAACCAAAACTTTAACTGGAAATAAACAGTGACTGAAAACTGATGATGAAGAGAGAGGGACCAATCACACGAGGAGTAACCAAGGATGACATCATCATCACCACCATCACCATGGAGACGGGAACACCTCCCGCTCCTGCAGATAATCAGAAATATATCAGAATATTTATTCTTATATTAATCTGAAGACGCGGCTGCAGAGCCTCGTGTCAGCGGAGAACAGCTGTCCAACACCTGTCTGAGCCGTCGTCACGGTAACCAGACAGCCGACTGCATCGTTCATTTATTATTTATATATTTCCTACTTATGATTAAATATTCCTAACAGTGAGATAAATACTAAATAATAATCTATAATCAATTAAAAACATCATCAGAAGTTTAATCTTCACATTTTTAATTTAGACATTAAAAAGTTTTAACCTCAGTGTCATCTGAAGACCTTAAGATGAAAAGTTATCAAAATCTTTCACATCTGTTACACCTGGTTACCGTGGCGATGTGGCAAATGTCCATGTTCTGCCATAAAAGAGGAATTCCTGGCAAAATGGTACGACTTCACCCCCTCCCACCACATCGATGATGCATGTGTATCAGACATATCCTAACTCCAACAGGAAGTCGGCCATTTGTATTCAAATTTATGGTTTTGGCATTGTTTTCATCATTTCCCGCCTCATGAAGAACTCCTCCCAGAGATTTGACCTGACCGTCTCCAAATTCACTCAGTGCCATCTTAAGACCTGTGCGATATAAAAGTGATCAAAATCTAAAGTCTACATCAAACAGTGTTGCCGTAGCGATGCAGCAAACTTTGATGTTTTGCCATAAAGTAGGAAGTTGCTGTAACTTTAACAGACACAAACTTCTCATGATTGATAAGATGAGTCCCAAACACATCTATGTGTCAATGTTGAGTCATAGTCATAACCATGCTTACTGGTACAGGAAGTCAGACATGAAACTCACATGGCGTGTTTACACATTATACACTACAACATGATGAATAATTAGTAGCTTACGGTTAACTAGTGCCACATAGTGAACACAGGAAGTTACTCTAACTTTAATATATGGTCCAACCTGCACCACATTTATCATGTAAATAAAAAACTGTAACTCAACAACTTTCATCTACAACTGTTACTAGTGTGATATTACTTTATGATGTCACATTCAACAGACAACAAACAACCGCTAATAGTCACAGTTTCTAAAAATAAATGACCATACAACTTACATCTACAACAATTCTTCAATGTCAGTTTCAAAATTGATGAATGATCACTAAAATATGTCACAAACACACAATTAATGAATGTCTCCTTCTCTGCTGTCGGCTGCATTACATGTTGAACCCATAGTTGGTTAGATATTTACACATAGTTGATCATTTCAAAATCATCATTGAAATCTCCCATGACTGCGACTAGTTTACTTTTGGATCCAGCTAATCAAGTAATTTGCCGAGACATGGGATATGATGGGCCAGTAGATGACGGCTATTAATATGTTTTATTTTATAGAAATATAAATCAAACATTCCAAACTGAACGGCGGCACTTTGATAATGTTAGAAGCCAAATTGTTTGCACTATACAGGCCCACTCCACCATACTGTTGTCCTTGCAGTGCTATCAGTGCTGGGTTGTTGCTGCTCTAAGATAAACTTTGAGGATTGCTTTGAAAACTAAAACTATTTATGTTTATGTTTAAAATGAGGATGTAATACAGTTAAGCTGCAAATGCTGTGCCAAATCCGATACATGTCGACTCAAATTTTGCACATTAATCAAAAACACAGAAAAAGTAGTTGTACTAAATTTATACTACTAAAGAGTGAGGTCATAATCTGAATTGCATCCTTAATGTCTTCCTCACAATATCTGGATTATCGTTAAAATCTTGAATCATCAAACCTGTCAAACTTCTAACATGATTTAATATGATATATGCCTCTTTAGCACTAATATTCCCATCCTTTGATGCTTCTCTATGAGCATTAATTAGCAACAATCCCGTCTCTCTTGCTGCATTTAACATGTAAGAAGTGATGTACACAACACATGCATAAGTGTAAACAACATGTTGAACGCCCATGTTTGCATTCCAACTTCCAATTCCATTTTTTGCTCTTTTTGGTAGAAAACAGCTTCCATATAATTAGTAATGGTGATTTAGGCTTGTGGTTTGCTGTTGCCATGGTAACAGATGAGATTTCAGTCAGATTCCCCCGATTATGGAAAATATGGAAGTTCTTTCCTGCCAAAAAAAAGGTTTAAAAAAAACCCCCTCAACTGAACAAACATAGATATTTATCTAAAACACAATAAAAATGATTTAGTATTTATCATAAATAATGTTTCATTTATGTTTTTTTCTGTTTTTGGAGCAAGCAAACCTCTGTAGACTCAAGCTGTACTTCCAGATAATAACCGGCTTGTCTTTAAAATAACGTCACCATCCAACAGGCTCATATGAGTGTGAATTTGGCATCACTGCGGTAACGAACAATCGTCACCACGGCAACAGACAGTCATCACCTCGGCAACAGACAGTCATCACCGCGGCGACAGACAGTCATCACCACGGTAACAGCTGCTCTCTGGCTGTACGGGGCTCTGGACCCTCCTATATCCTCCAGCTGTACTCCAACGTATTTATAAAGTGTTTAATATGAATATAAATCTATATTTTATGAATGTTTGTCTTTAGATAGAAGAAGAAGATTTCAACTCAGTGGTGCTCAACCTGAGGCTCGCGACCTCTCAGGGGTCGAAGCAGAAGTTTGTTTGTTTCTTAAAAATGAAGAAATTCAACAAAAATAAGAAGGAACATTATGAACATTAGGTTCAATATGAATTATATTATGATAATGAATATAATTATATTATATTTTGAATTTAAAATGTTTTTTTTTTTAATTTAGAAATTAATAGATTAGTGGATGAGGATAACAATATATAATAGAGTTAAGAAATTAAATAAAATACCTGAAAAAAAAATCTAAATATCAGATCTTTCAAGAATAATCATTAAAATGTCAAAAACAAATCAATAATTCTTCTTTTTCCAAAGTCGCATCTCGTAAATGAATAAATGGAATATTTAAATGTAACCCTTTAAACAAACCTCGGGTGTCTCTGAAGGCCGCGACCCGTCAGGTTGACGTCACTGATCACCTACCTCTGAGTGGAACCATGTGACCATGTCACCACGGCGACAGGGGGGCCAGGTGGATTCTGATTGGTCGCATGGTTTCATGATGTTTATGACTGTTTAACCCTTCCTGTTCTTCCTGATGTTAACATCACCACCGAGAATGCAAATAAAGTTATTTCAATCAGCGTCTACGAGTCACTGAGTCTTTGTGTCCAGCAGGGGGCGCCGAATAAAACCCGGCAGCCGTCACATCAGGACAGATGTTTTATCTACAGATGTTTTATCTACAGATGTTTTAACTACAGATGTTTTAACTACAGATGTTTTATCTACAGATGTTTTATCTACAGATTTTTAGTCAAAATGATTCCAAGGCAACTGGACTTAGATTGTCTTATGAATACGTTTCGCCTTTTATCCAAGCGTCTTCATCAGTTCATAACAATTAAGTCCAGTTGCCTTGGAATCATTTTGACTAGAAATAACTATGACCTGGACAAATGAGAATGTACATAGACTTTTAACTACAGATGTTTTATCTACAGATGTTTTATCTACAGATGTTTTGTCTCTTCCTGATGATAAATCTCTTTCAAAGCTTCAGTCCTGAGTTTATGATCATTTCACATCTTTAGAGCGACACATGAAATGAACAGTGAAGTGATAATAACAGTTTATAACTCATTTACACTGTTTAACTGGGTCATGTTGGTTTTATCTATAAAATAATGATTATAATAAAATGTGGACGGAGGCTGAAACTGAAACAATCTTCAAAGAGAAACAAAATTTAACTTCAACTTTATTGTTAAAACTTCACAGTGTCAGAAAGTTGGAGTGAAGTCACGTGACTAAGAGTCTGACCCATCACCGGAGACCAGGCTGCCGAGGGAAACCCTGAGAGACAGAACAGCTACCAGGATCCTCTGAGCACACAAACCCCTACACCACGAAGGACCAGGACCAAGAAGGACCAGGAAGGACCAGGACCAGGAAGGACCAGGACCAGGACCAGGACTAGGACCAGGACCAAGAAGGACCAGGAAGGACCAGGACTAGGAAGGACCAGGACCAGGAAGGACCATGAAGGACCATGAAGGACCAGGAAGGACCAGGACCAAGAAGGACCAGGACCAAAACCAAGAAGGACCAAGAAGGACCAGAAAGGACCAGGACCAGAACCAAGATGGACCAGGAAGGACCAGGAAGGACCAGGAAGGATCAGGAAGGACCAGGACCAGGATCAGTTAGAGGGGACCAGAATCCGTCCTGAGAGAAAGAAGAGACCAGAATCATTAAACCTGATCAGACTGGTGTTGGGTTGGAGGGGGGGGGGGGGTTAACTTAAACTCGACTTTATCCTTTTTCAGGCCCCGCCCCCTGAAACTTCAAACCCAGGTAACCCCTTGGATTCTCGTCCCTCATTGGCTGATGATCACCAGAGCCTACGTGGAGGCGGGGCATAAGCTGTCCCTCCGCACCGCCGATGGCCGAGGGAAGACGGAGACGCATGTGTGCTGCCTCTTTACCTCGCGTTTTTATTTCTTCTCAGGAACTTCAACTTGTCTGCAAAGAAGGAAATTTACCCGTTCACTTGAACACATCACATAAACGGATTCAAGAGGGCCAGCGACTACAGACGCCTCAATCCCCCGGAGGAGTTAGTGATACTCCTCCGTTTTGGGGGTCGAGGACGACTGATAATCCTGAGATTTGCTGCTTCACTCCACCAACACAGCACCAAGTCAGCCGAGGATCAGGACAGCGCTCGCTTAAAGCTGCAGTCTGGAACTATTTTGTGTTATATTTGCTAACGTTGTCATTATGATCTGACAGTAGAATAAGATACAGATCAGCTGTGACATAATCCACTGTCTCTGGCTCCACCTAGTGGTCCGAAAATGATTTACAAGAATCTATTCACTCCCCTCAATCAGAGCCAGGAGGAGTGCCAATGATGCTGTACACACGATCCTGTCAAGGTTAAAGCTGCTGTTAGAGGATAGCAAGCTACTTCAACAATCAGCCGACACTGGTATCAGACTGTTTATACTGGTGTCAGACTGTTTATACTGGTGTCAGACTGTTTATACTGGTATCTGACTGGTATCAGACTGGTATCAGATCGGTATCAGACTGGTATTAGACTGGTATCAGACTGGTATCAGACTGGTATCAGACTGGTATCAGATCGGTATCAGACTGGTATCAGACTGGTGTCAGACTGGTGTCAGACTGGTGTCAGACTGGTTCCTGACCTCTGGACTTCCTCTTGTAGTAGATGAATCCAGCCAGAGATAAGATCAGACCCAGGATCAGTCCTGACGCTCCGATGGCGATCTTGTTTCTCTCTGACTCAGGCAGGGACGGATCTGAGGACAGACAGGTAGAGACAGAGAGGTGAGCAGACAGACAGACAGACAGGTGAGCAGACAGACAGACAGGTGAGCAGACAGACAGGTGAGCAGACAGACAGACAGGTGAGCAGACAGACAGACGGGTGAGCAGACAGATAGACAGGTAAGCAGACAGACGGGTGAGCAGACAGACAGACAGGTGAGCAGACAGACAGACAGATAGACAGGTGAGCAGACAGACAGGTATTTACCCCAGTCAGTGTACAGAGGCTCACTCAGGCTGGCGTGTTCCACCTTGCAGGAGATCTTCTCTCCAGACCTTCAACACAAACAAACTTCAGACGTTCCACTCAGCAGAACTTCAAACGTTCTCTGCTCAATTTTCCTTCCACATTTTTCTGAACTTTGAGCCTCAAATGAAGGAACAGCAATCCGTCCTGACACACTGAATGTAGCTCAGCAGCTTATTGAAACTCACATTTCATGAAAACATGCAGATGAATTTCACTGTGACACTTTCTACTGTGTGACCAGACCTTTACTGAACACCTGGACCCAACTGGACCCAACTGGATCTATGTGGACCTGCAGCTGGACTCACTTGGGTGTGTACTCCAGGTGTGAGTGGATCTGGTAGTGCCAATCAGCGTCTGCCATCTTGTCAGTGGAAGTGACATCAGAGGTGACTTCCTGTCCGTCTCTAACCCATTTCACTATGATCTGTTTGGGGTAGAAGCTGTAGACGCTGCAGACCAACATGGAGGGATGATTACCAGCAGAGGGAGTCACTGAGTGCAGGACCACGTAGGGCTTCACTGAAATACAGTCACATGATTTAAATACATTCACTGGTCTTATTTGATGGGACTTATTTGACTAATGACTAATTATTCTGTTATCAGAGCTTGAGAGGATTCATGACCAGAAAGAAAGTAAATATTTGTTTCTGTCTGAATCTTCAGTGTGGAACAGTCAGATCATCACTGTGTTCTATGTTCTATGTTCTGTGTTCTGTGTTCTGTGTTATTCTGTGTTCAGTTAACCAACTTCATATTCTCAGTAAGTAAATGAGAGTACAGATCGAATAGATAAAATAAAGACACACAAGCAGCTAAGAAAACATAGCAGGAGGGTATTGCACGTAATAAAACCAGTCAATCCATCAATCCATCAAACAATCAATCAATCAATCAATCAATCAATCAATCAATCAACCAACCAATCAATCAATCAATCAATCAGTCAATCAATCAATTATTCTGTCAGTCAAAATGTTTGTATTATTACTGTTTTCTGCTCGGTTTGTATTTATTGCTTCATCTGTAAGTTTAATGTGTTTTTATCTGTTTTATATTTAATATTCTGTTCTCTGAATATTGATCATGAATCAATAAGTCATCAATCAAGTGTGTAGTGTTTAGTTTTACTGTTAAACATGAATAAAATGTATTAATATTAGTTGCAGTAGCAGCGTTTCACCAGCAGATGGAGACAGAGACTGTGAGTGAATAAAATGTGTTAATATTAGTTGCAGTAGCAGCATTTCACCAGCAGATGGAGACAGAGACTGTGAGTGAATAAAATGTATTAATATTAGTTGCAGTAGCAGCATTTCACCAGCAGATGGAGGCAGAGACTGTGAGTGAATAAAATATATTAATATTAGTTGCAGTAGCAGCATTTCACCAGCAGATGGAGACAGAGACCGTGAGTGAATAAAATGTATTAATATTAGTTGCAGTAGCAGCATTTCACCAGCAGATGGAGACAGAGACCGTGAGTGAATAAAATGTATTAATATTAGTTGCAGTAGCAGCATTTCACCAGCAGATGGAGACAGAGACTGTGAATGAATAATATGTATTAATATTAGTTGCAGTAGCAGCATTTCACCAGCAGATGGAGACAGAGACTGTGAATGAATAATATGTATTAATATTAGTTGCAGTAGCAGCATTTCACCAGCAGATGGAGACAGAGACTGTAGTCTGATGTCTACATTCCAGGCAGAATAACACTTTAATGTTTTCATTCATAATTATAATTAATTTAAATGAGCTGACAGCTTTTTATAGAATATTATAATTTTCACCTGAGCAGGACAAAAACAAATGATAAACCTGGTTTCATAGTTTTATATTTCAGTGTAACTGACTGTTCTCTCTGTGAGTGACAATAAAGTTTTGATTTGATATGTTTGTATCTGAAAGCTGCAGCAGAAACTCTGATCTGATCGTTTGAGTCATTAATTTAAACTGATAAACAATAAATATGAGTCATGATGTCAATCAATCAGCAGGGTTAATGATTCAGTTTCTTAACGAGGTTTAAAACAGGTTTAAAACACTAACTCACCTGATTTAGTCAGAAAATAGTTGAACCAGAGCCCTGCGTACGGCAGGCAGACTGCCTCCCTCTGAGCTTTCATCCTGGTCAACTCTGAACCTTTGTTTAACTTCTCTGCATTCTCCACTCCCAACTCAGTGAATCCAACAAACCTCCCCACACTGCTGTCAAACCTGAGGTACTCCAACCTGTTATAAATATAAGAATCAATGTACCTGATGTCCTTCAGCTCAGTGGAGTTAAACTGACAGCGTCCCACTCTGGAATTCATAAATCCATCTGAAGATAGAAACAATCAGTTTGACTCAGTACAGTCTGATCAGAGTATTGATCAGTGATCAGTGTATTGATCCTACCTGCTGTGTGATGAAGTATAATCAGAGTATTGATCAGTGATCAGTGTATTGATCCTACCTGCTGTGTAGACAGTGATGAAGAGGAGGGAGAAGCTCAGAAAGGATGAAGCCATGTTCCTCTGTTCTCTTGACAAACACTGACACAGTCTGACTGAGAGCTGCTGTAAAAACCAGAGGAGCTGATCACATGACCTGCTGATCAGCTGTTACCAGGCAGATTTCTACTTAAAGTGAACAGTAATAAAACTGCTCGGAGTAGTTCCTAGTACCATCAATGAAAGGATATTAACCATTAAATGTTAAAATAGTAAACATAAATCTTAATATAAATCTCTAAAGTTAACTCAGCTAACACATTACACAGCAGTGCAGATGAAAGTTAGACTTTTTAAAACCAGTGTTTGGTGTCAGCACCTCCAGAGATTAACAGCTTTAAAGCTTCTGACTGAACTGAACAGAGCTGACAGTGACAGTGTAACTAACTCGTGTTGTGGATATGATATGGAGGACATGTGGTACTGCAGGAAGTGTGTGTGCTACATATATTTTATATTATATATATTAATGTGAGATATTACAGTGTTGAGCTGCGGTTAAAGAGATATTTCAGTGAAGATACTGTGAATGAAAAAGCTGAAATGTAAAAAGAAAAAGAAAAAAATCCTACTTGATGAGAATCTGAAATAAATTCAAAGAAAGTTAGCCGTCTTTATAAGTCTTTATTATCTTTGCACAAAGAGGTCAAACAGTCATACAGGGTGCCATGCAGTCTGCAGACAAAGAAAAAGGAGAAACATTTTATTTTACAGTATAGACGGTCAGGTCATCAGATTGAACACTTCCTCTTTGAAAACAGGAAACACCTCACATCACCTAGGCACTCTTCTTGAAAAGCCAACAGGTTACATAGAGAGCAGAGAGACTAGAGAGAGGTCAGCAGTATTAGGTCATCTTTACATTTTTCATCACAGATGTCAAATGTAAGTCATTGCTACTTTCACACTGAGTCATAATGATGTTAATGTGCAAAGCAGCAGGTGACATGATAAACAATAAGGAGATAATATAAGCACATTTAACATGCGTTAAACATGCTTCGGCAGGGGCACAAAGTGGGCCATTTTACTAACACGGTCCACCACCGAGAGGATGACAGTGTTGTCGTTGGAGGGAGGAAGGACCATGACATGAAGTCTAGGGAGATGTGGGACCACAGGCGATGAGGGATCAGAAGAGATAGATAGATTTTATTCTCCTTTCCAGGATAATTATTTTCACATTCCGTACAGCCACAAGAAATTACACAAACAACTTCACAGGTTACAAGAACAAACATCAATACCACAGACACATACCCGCCACCATACATATATATATATCCCACATTTCCCAAATACTGAAGAAGACCTGCTGGTGTTTGGTGGGAGGATTTGTGCTGGTTGCAGACAGGGCACGGTTGCAGGTAAGTTTGGAGGAGTGGGCCCATTGCAGCACCTCAGACCTCAAGACAGGTGGGGCGAACAGGCAGTTCTGTGGACAGGCGCTGGGACTAGGCTGATCCTCGGTAGCAGCCTTCACCCTCTCCTCAATATCCCCAGACAGGATGGCAACAAGGCATGGTGTGGGAAAGATGGACGACAGCCCTTCAGCAGAATCCACCCCCCTCTGAAACTGCTGGGAGAGGGCATCAGGCTTGGTGTTGCAGGACCCAGGGTGGTAGGAGAGGGTGAAATTAAAGCAGGCAAAGAACAAGGACCTGAGTGGATGCTCTCCAGGTTCTTGTGGTCAGTCAAGACAAGGGAACGTTCCTTGGTACCCTCTGGCCAATGCCACCACTCCTCCAGGGCTATCTTCACTGCCAGCAGCTCCCGGTTGCCAATGTCATAATTTCTCTCAGTAGGTGACAAGCGCAGAGAGAAAAGGGCACAGGGGTGGAGCATTTGGACAGTGGCTGAGCACTGGGAAAGGACAGCCCACACCCCCAAGTCAGAGGCACCCACCTCCACCATAAACTGGCACTCAGGGTCAGGTATCTGTAGGATGGGTGCTGAGGTAAACAGGGACTTGAGGCAGCAGAGTTCCATTGAGCAATATTAGTATTTGGGAACAGTGATTGACAGTAAGTTAAAATGTGATGTTAACTCTCAGGCTGTCTGTGTGGAAGGGACAACAACGTTTGTACTTCTTGAGAAAGCTGAATTCTTTTAATGTGGAAAAGAAACTGATATCTAATTTTTATAAGTCTTTTACTGAATCTGTGCTTACTTTTTCTTTTATCGCCTGATTTGGTAGCATTTGTGTCAGGTATAAAAACCAAATGGGCCACATTGTGAGGGCAGTGAGAGGGGCCGCCACCAAACTGTAGTTGCGGATATAGCAGCGGTATAAGTTGGCGAACCCCAGGAAGCATTGTAGTTGCTTGTGGGGGTCTGGGACAGGCCAGGAGGTGACAGAGGAGACCTTCACCGCATTCATCTGCACACTGCCTTGAGCCACGATGTACCCCTGGAAGGACACAGACGAGGCGTGAAATTCACACTTCTCTGCCTTGACGAACAGGGAGTTCTCAAGGAGATGCTGGAGTATGGCCTGGATGTGGTGGATGTGCTCCTCCTGGGTCTTGGAAAAGATCAGGATGTTGTCTATATAGACGAAGACGAACCAGTTGAGCATTTCCCTGAGCACATCATTGACCAAGGCCTGGAAGATGGCAAGGGCAAATCTTTACATTAAATAAAGCCTTAATCTGGATTATATGACATCATCAGCCACAGCCAATCAGTTGCACTTGTTTCCTTTGATGAGGAAGAAGGTTCCAGCTGCCACACCGAGCAGACCGACAGTCACACCCAGTCCACAAAACACTGCAGGTCCAACACCTGGCTGCTGCACCTCCACATCTGGAGACAGAAAACACAAAGAAACATTAACACCTCCACATCTGGAGACAGAAACATTAACACCTCCACATCTGGAGACAGAAACATTAACACCTCCACATCTGGAGACAGGAACATTAACACCTCCACATCTGGAGACAGAAACATTAACACCTCCACATCTGGAGACAGATGTAAAGACTTTCTCACCCCAGATCCTGGTCAGTGGTTGGCTCAGTGATGGGTGAGACACTGAACAGCTGTACATGTCTCCCTGCTGTGGGATGAACTCCAGTCTGGAGGACTGTCTGTAGGAACCGTCTTTGTTGGGGTAAGGAACATTGATGCTGGTTCCTTCAGTCACGTTCTTTCCGTTCTTGGTCCAGGAGACTTTAACAGGAGCAGGATAGAAACCGGTCACATGACAGATCAGTGTGTTGTTGACTCCGAGCTCCATGTTGTCTCTGATGTAGATGATGGGACTGGAAGGAGGATCTGAACACACACAGTTATTATCAGTCAGGTTGTGTTCAGCAGTCATTTACACAGTAAAATAAAACAACCCATCATACCACTGATTTAGCTCTTTGTATCCAGTAAGTGTGGGCAGTGACCAGGAAGAATAATACAATGTCATGATTACATTAAAACTCCTGCTTTAATCTATAAAAATAGAAACTTAATGTTCGGTTTTCTTTTATAGGATGTGTAAAAATTGTGTATTAGTTGCGCACATCTGCAGCTCCCAATGCAATGCAGGTGGATCCCAGTCTACCTGCATTGGGAGCTGCAGCGTGCAGACTTTTTGTCTTGTTTTTACAGATTTTATTATTTGGTCTACCACTCAAGTTTTTCTTTTATATGATGCGAAAATCTAAAAACCCTGTATCAAAATGTGGCACTTTGTAGTGAACAGGAGGAATATTTTTTATTTAAAAAAAGTTTGCTATTTAAATGTCTGGTTGAGCTCAGACTGTGGTTGTCAATGGCAACAGGGACCAACTGATGCTGTTGCCGTTGACAACGGAAACTGTGTATTTCCGGTTGTTATATTTACCAACACTGGCCACAGGAGGTTACTCAATTACACCAAATAAAAGGAGCCTTGCATAGATACATAGATAAACACAAAATGAGAATCTGTTTCACAAGAAAATGACGAGACTGGAAAACAACAAAATACCATGCTGTCAAAATAAAATAAATAATGAAGGAATATAAAAATACATTTTGACAAACTTCATTAATCTATAACATACCTGTTACAAATCGGACTTCGATACAGTTATCAATACAGACTTCGATACAGTTATCAATACAGATATAAATACAGATACAATACAGATATCAGTACAGTTATCAGTAAAGAGTGACCTGTGTTAATCATCTATAGTATGAATATCAGTAAAGTGACAGATACGGTAAATTAGACTGAGTTCTTACCAGATTCCAGTGGGATGTTCTTCATATCATCTCTAACTACTTCCAGGTTCTGTTTGCAGAGTTGGAACTCAGCCACAGCTTGTTCATAAAATCCTGGAAACTCTGAAAGATCTGCAAAGTCTGGCAGAGCATCAACTCCTCTCTGGTTCCTGAAGTCTGCGTACCAAATCTCTTCACCTTCTACTCCGTACATCATCTCTCCATCAGAGTCTGAACAGCCGCTGATAAAAACATTCTCATATAGATCTGAAAACACAAACACTGATGTTTAACCTGTCTGTCTCTCTCTCTGTCTGTCTCTCTCTCTGTCTCTCTCTCTCTCTGCCTCTGTCTCTCTCTCTCTCTCTGCCTCTGTCTCTCTCTCTCTCTCTCTCTCTCCCTCTCTGTCTTTCTCTCTCTCTCTCTCTCTCTCTCTCTCTCTCTCTCCCTCTCTCTGTCTCTCTCTCTTTCTGTCTCTCTCTCTCTCTCTGTCTGTCTCTCTCAGTGTAAAGAGTCAAACACTTACCGTCTTCACAGAAGGAGACACAGAGGACACAGGAGATGATGAGGAGCAGCTCCGACATCTTCATCACCTTCATCATCATCTTCATCATCACTCTGACAGACTCTGAAACACTCTGACTGACTCTGAAACACTCTGACAGATTTCCTGCAGCTCCTGAACGCAGCAGCAGCATCTGTGGGAAGTCCCGACTCGTTACCTTCACTTCCTGCTCAGTCAGCAGCCAATCAGAAGCAGAGCTGCTGATGAGTCATCAGTCACCTGGAGCAGCGTCCTGCTGGTTCATCACAGCTTCAATGAGGCGACCTCTGACCTCTGACGTCTGCAGAGTCTTCATCTTCATCATCATCAACGCTCACTGATCATTAAAGTTCAGTTCCCAGTGCTCCCAGTGTTCCCAGTGCTCCCAGTGTTCCCGGTGTTCCCAGTGCTCCCAGTGTTCCCAGTGTTCCCAGTGCTCCCAGTACTCCCAGTACTCCCAGTGTTCCCAGTGCTCCCAGTGTTCCCAGTGTCCATATGAGTCTCTCTGTTCTCATTCCTCCTGTTCATACTGAGTATATAAAGTGTTCAGTGATGGAGGATTCAGTCATTTAAAGTCTCTGATCAGCTTCTATTGAGCTTCATCAGTGTGAGTTATTATAGTAACCATAGTAACTATAGCAGTGTGAGTTATTATAGTAACCATAGTAACTATAGTAACTATAGCAGTGTGAGTTAGTCATATCAGTGATATCTGACACATTTACAGTGCTTTTAGCATCAGATTCCCTCTTAGTGTTTCTTTCCTTCCTTCCCTCCTCCCTCCTCTTAGTGTTTCCTGTGTCTCTGTGGTGGAAGTATAGTAACAAAAAGACTTTGCTACTAAAAACACTGTAACGCTGAAACATAGAAAATGAAGATTTGACTCATTCAGACTCTGAAGCTTCATATATATATATTATACATCCATTATAATCCATGTTTCCACAGAAGGAGGACTGTGGGTTTAGTCCTCCATCACTTCCTGTAAACATGATGAAGGATCTAAAGCTCAGTATGAACAGGAGGAATCATAACACATAAACACACACACACACACACACACATAAACACACTTCATGTTCATCTGGTTTAAAACTGTTGGTTTCAGACTCAGTATAAAGAGTGAATCTGTCCTTTAAACAGGAAGCAGTCTGTCCTCACAGCTGACGCTCGCTGCCCCCAGTGGTCGTGGTTGGAAGTGCAGAGAATCAGAAGAAAAGATGAACAGCTGTGATAGAAAACATTCAACATGTGACTGAATGAATCCGATCTGATTCCACTCAGGTAGAAACCTGCAGGACAGGTGAGACCTTCAGGTGAGTCGTCCAATCAGAGAGAAGATCAGCTGAAACCAACAGGACACAGTTTCATAAACAGCTGTGATTATAATCTAATGAAGCCAGAAGGAACAAGTGCAGCAGTTTCCTCATTCTTTTTAAACCTTCATGACCTCAGTACACTCCTGCTCTGTACAACAGGAAGTGATTTAGTGGAATCAACACTTATAAAGAACTTGTGTATCTTTTGAATATGAGAAACATTAAATATAGTGACATATTATATGAGAGCAGGGTCAACAGGAGCCTTCACAGCTGATCCACCGCCTGCAACCCTGAGTCAGCATCCAGAGGAATACCACTTATACTGTTCACTCAGTAGATACTCTGTTATTGATCTGTTATTGATCTGTTATTGATCTGTAATGATTCTGTATTTAAAATGTGATTGAGTAGCAGTGAAATCAATTTAATTTTAAATTTATCAAACAGTCTGACAGTTTCTTATTTTTTAATGTAATTAATGTGTATAATTTAACCAATGGGTGATTATCATGTTTATATATTAGCCCAGTGTTATCAGTGTACTGTAGTCCAGGGGTGTTAAACATACAGCACGTGACCCAGAACTGGCCCACCAAGGGGTTCAATCTGGCCCACTAGACTAGATAAATTTGCAAAGTATTAAAATAGCAGTAAAGTAATTCCAGTTTTTCTGCTGCTTCAGAGGGTTTTTTTTCACCATGAACAGAATACAACTCTCTGAATAAGCAATTAATTATAACATAACATATTGTGGTCATATGTATAACATTCATATAATAATATAATAATTATAATAATAATAATAATAATAATAATATCATATAATAATAATCATTTATTGTTTGTTTTTGTCCTGCTGAGGTGAAAATTATAATATTCTATAAAAAGCTGTCAGCTCATTGATCCTGAATTAATTTTAATTAATAATAACATCAAATGTTATTAAGACATCAGACTACAGTCTCTTTCTCCATCTGCTGGTGAAATGCTGCTACTGCAACTAATATTAATACATTTTATTCATTCAGTCTCCATCTGCTGGTGAAATGCTGCTACTGCGACTAATATTAATATTTTATTCACTCAGTCTCTGTCTCCATCTGCTGGTGAAATGCTGCTACTGCAACTAATATTAATACATGTTATTCATTCACCGTCTCTTCCTCCATCTGCTGGTGAAATGCTGCTACTGCAACTAATATTAATACATTTTATTCATGTTTAACAGTAAAACTAAACACTACACACTTAAATGACTTATTGATTCATGACCAATATTCAGAGAACAGAATATTAAATATGAAACAGATAAAAACACAGGATGTCTCCAACTGAGGCAAAACCAACAAACATTAAACTGATTGATTGAATGATTGATTGATTGACTAATTGATTGATTGATTGATTGACTGATTGATTATGCCCAGTAAGTAGTTAAAGCAGAGGAGGAGACTGACAGCGCCCTCTGGTGTGCAGCTGAATAACAGCAACTTCACCTGACTGCAGCTCTGCATCCTCACATCTGTACTTGACTGTAAGTTCATGAGTTAACAAGACAACGAGACCTGCCACTAATACATCCTCCTCAAATGGCATTATGTATTCTTCTTTATTCTGTTATTACACTTAGAACGAGTTTCTTTCATTAGGACCAGAGAATAGGAAGACCCACCTCTTTTTATTCTTATTGAATTGATCATTATTAGTACTTCCAGAAGCTCCATTATCAGTTATTACAGCGATCACAGATAAATGGATATTTAACTTCATTATACTTTCTCTTTTCATATGAACAAATGTTGGTATGAGAATGTTTACATAATGTGAGAAAATTACATTGATGTTATTTTTACATTATGATGATGATCAATTATCTATAATAGCTATAAATACAGTAATAATGTTTTATGCTTGATCATATTAATCCTTTTCAGGTTTTAATGACTCAAGCTGATGTCATATTAATGCCAGAATAATGTGTCTGACACACTGCATATCCATGAGCTGCAGAAGCAGACCGGTATCAGACTGATAATCAGACTGATAATCACACTGGTATCAGACCGGTATCAGACTGGTATTAGACTGGTATTAGTCCGGTATCAGACCGGTGTCAGACCGGTATCAGACCGGTATCACACTGGTATCAGACTGGTATCACACTGGTATCAGACTGGTATCAGACTGGTATTAGACTGGTATCAGACCGGTATCAGACCGGTATCAGACTGTTATCAGACTGGTGTCAGACTGGTATCACACTGGTGTCAGACTGGTATCAGACTGGTATCAGACTGGTATTAGACTGGTATCATACTGGTATCAGACTGGTATTAGACTGGTATTAAACTGGTGTCAGACTGGTGTCAGACTGGTGTCAGACCAGTGTCAGACTGGTGTCAGACTGGTATCAGACTGGTTCCTGACCTCTGGACTTCCTCTTGTAGTAGATGAATCCAGCCAGAGATAAGATCAGACCCAGGATCAGTCCTGACGCTCCGATGGCGATCTTGTTTCTCTCTGACTCAGGCAGGGACGGATCTGAGGACAGACAGGTAGAGACAGACAGGTGAGCAGACAGACAGACAGACAGGTGAGCAGACAGACAGGTGAGCAGACAGACAGGTAGAGACAGACAGGTGAGCAGACAGACAGACAGGTGAGCAGACAGACAGACAGGTGAGCAGACAGACAGACAGACAGGTGAGCAGACAGACAGACAGACAGACGGGTGAGCAGACAGACAGACAGGTGAGCAGACAGACAGGTGAGCAGAAAGACAGACAGGTGAGCAGACAGACAGACAGACAGACAGACAGGTGAGCACACAGACAGACAGGTGAGCAGACAGACAGACAGACAGACAGACAGACAGGTGAGCAGACAGACACAGAGGCTCACTCAGGCTGGCGTGTTCCACCTTGCAGGAGATCTTCTCTCCAGACCTTCAACACAAACAAACTTCAGACGTTCCACTCAGCAGAACTTCAAACGTTCTCTGCTCAATTTTCTTTCCACATTTTTCTGAACTTTGAGCCTCAAATGAAGGAACAGCAATCCGTCCTGACACACTGAATGTAGCTCAGCAGCTTATTGAAACTCACATTTCATGAAAACATGCAGATGAATTTCACTGTGACACTTTCTACTGTGTGACCAGACCTTTACTGAACACCTGGACCCAACTGGACCCAACTGGATCTATGTGGACCTGCAGCTGGACTCACCTGGGCGTGTACTCCAGGTGGGAGTGGATCTGGTAGTACCAATCAGTGTCTGCCATCTCGTCAATGGAAGTGACATCAGAGGTGACTTCCTGTCCGTTTCTAACCCATTTCACTATGATGTGTTTGGGGTAGAAGCTGTAGACGCTGCAGACCAACATGGAGGGATGATTACCAGCAGAGAGAGTCTCAGAGTGCAGCCGCACATACGGCTTCACTGAAATACAGTCACAGTATTATTATTATTGTTATAATAATAATTATTATTATTATTATTATAATTATTATTATTATTATCATTATTATTATTATTATTGTGATGCCCACTTATTTAATTTGATATTTCAATTTGATATTTGATTGTATTTTCAAGTGTGCTTGTCGCCAGCAGGGGGCAGTGTGGAGCTTTGCTTGGCTCCAGTCTTTACATGTGGAGCTTTGCAGCTTTTCTCTTTCTGCTGAGTGAGACTAATAACTGATGTGAAGTTGGTCTCATTTATTTCTCCTTGTTTTATTTTAAGGTTAAACTAAACCTACAAATGTCACAGTGGTTATGCTATTTTTGATTTATTGAATCAGCTAAACGTATAGCTCAGTAAAAAGACAGTTTATATCTCAGTATATGCTGAATGCTGAAATATGGAAAAAGACAAGGGGCAATTGTGTTTTATTTTGAAGTTGTGTTTTTTTCATATGTAACAGTAAGATGAACAAAAGAGGGTTTATGTTGCATATGTTTAATAAATGCTCTCCTCTTTGTGCTGAGTGAGAATAATGAACAGACGTGGAGTTGTCTCATTGATTTCTCCTGTTTACAGGTTGGTGAGATAAAAAAATAAAAGCTGTTTATGTGCCAGCCGATACCTGTAACATCATCTATCCAGGATGGGCAGAGGTAATGAACAGATAACAATGTCCTCTTTAAACAGCAGAGTCCAGCAGCTGTTATATTAATTACCAATGGCAGGGAAGTACCTGTGTATCCTCCCAGTATTTTACCATTACAAGGGTGTGAGATTGAACTTCTGACCTGTTATAAATACCTTGGCATTTTAATTGATGATCGGCTTTCTTTTAAACCACATGTAGAAAACCTGATAAAAAAATTAAGACTGAAACTGGGATTCTTTTCCCCGTCACAGATCTTGTTTTTCTTTTGCTACCAGTAAAAAGTTGGTTGCTGCCACTTTCCTCCCTGTACTTGATTACGGTGACCTTTCGTATATGAACACTCCTGCAAATTGCCTGTGTTTTCTGGACACCGTGTATCACGGTGCTTTAAGGTTCGTTACGGGCTGTAAAGCCCTCACTCACCACTGTACCTTATACGCTGGAGTTGAGTGGCCATCTCTGGCAGCACGCCGCCTTATACATTGGCATATTTTTATATATAAAGCTATCTTGTGTCTGATCCCCCACTATTTATGCAATTACATTTCTAAAACCCAAAGCGTTTATAGCTTACGTTATAATGAATTTTACTTATTAAATGTGCCCAAAGTTCGTTCTGAATTTGGTAAGCACTGCTTTAAGTATGCTGCACCTGCTGCTTGGAGCTCATCAACCCTCCGTGTGAGAGCCATTGGAGCGGCCACATATCGCACCTGTTCTTGTCTTATTGTAAATCCTGGGTTTTAGCCATGTTGCTTTCTCTTGCATGTATTTTATCGTCTCTGTGTTGTGTGAGTTTTCTGTGTGTTCTTAAACTTTCCTATGCTGCTGTCTTGGCTTCCCTTGAACAAGAGGTCATTGTATCTTAACGGGACCGACCTGGTTAAATCAAGGCAAATAAAAAATAATAAAAAAATATTATTGACTTTATATTAGATATAACTCTGGTCACATCTGATGCAACTTGTCTCATTTAGTTTAGTGTTTGATGGAGCTTTGACTTTATTGGCTTCACAGTTTATATTCTGTTCACTTCTTCTGTCACTGTTTAACTTGGTTTATAGTTTTTATAGAGTCAGATCTGCTTCTCTTAACAGTCTGACTCTTACTCTGTCATTTGTTATCCAGCTGTGGAGAGAGTACCCAAATATTCTACTCAAGTAAAAGCACCTCTACTGTGATGACATTTAACTTAAACATACTTAAATTACTGGTCTCAAAACCTGTTTAAGTCAAAGGTAGCTGGTTTAAAATATACTCAGAGTAAAAGTTACTTAGTTACTTTTTTTAGGTGGGGGTGGGTGGAGTCTGGACCTGAAATCTGTTTATCTTCCACTTTTCGTACCTTGGAAATGTTCCCAAAGCTCTTCTGAACATTTTCATGTCCGCAGGGGGCAGTGTGGAGCTTTACTTGGCTCCAGTCTTTACATGTGGAGCTTTGCAGCTTTCCTCTTTCTGCTGAGTGAGACTAATAACTGATGTGAAGTTGGTCTCATTTATTTCTCCTTGTTTTATTTTAAGGTTAAACTAAACCTACAAATGTCACAGTGGTTATGCTATGTTTGATTTATTGAATCAGCTAAACGTATAGCTCAGTAAAAAGACAGTTTATAACTCAGTATATGCTGAATGCTGAAATATGGAAAAAGACAAGGGGCAATTGTATTTTATTTTGAAGTTGTGTTTTTTTTCATATGTAACAGTAAGATGAACAAAAGAGGCTTTATGTTGCATATGTTTAATAAATCCTCTCCTCTTTGTGCTGAGTGAGACTAATGAACAGACGTGGAGTTGTCTCATTGATTTCTCCTGTTTACAGGTTGGTGAGATAAAAACATAAAAGCTGTTTATGTGCCAGCCGATACCTGTAACATTATCTATCCAGGATGTGCAGAGGTAATGAACAGGTAACAAAGTCCTCTTAAAACAGCAGAGTCCAGCAGAGTCCAGCAGCTGTTATATTCATTTCCAATGGCAGGGAAGTACCTATGTGTCCTGCCAGTATTTTATCATTACAAGGGAGTGAGATTGAACTTCTGACCTGTTATAAATACCTTGGCATTTTAATTGATTATATAGAAGCTTTGCCCGATTACTTAACTTCAGTAATTTTAAGTATGAGACGGAGAACAAAAGTCGTCGAACAGCCAACTGGGATCTTTATTGCAGATATTCAGCAAACAGCAAATACGGCAAAACAGATAAACAGCCCCAAGGCACGCCTTTACAGGCTCTTTTATACTATCGATGGCGTGTGGGGTCAGGTTGACCTGGCATGTTCAGGCTAATTTTCAGTTCCTGGAATTCTATTCATAAGTGATGGTGGTGGCCAGATCTCCCTGGTAATATTAAACATGGTGGAAAACAACTCCTTACAAGGAGTTGATGAAATAAACATACTAGGCCTATTGCGACATCTTCAAACTGACCTTTTGCCTCTACTGGTGTTTTCCTTAATTCTGCCGTACAATATCTGCCTCTACATAGTCCCTCCTCTTTATGATTTTATCATAAATGTTCGCCGAGTTTATGTATGATAAATGTGTCTATATAGGTGTGGATATAATGGATATATGATAATGTGAGTACAGCCTGTGTTCCTCACTAATATGGATATATGTTGTGAATTTCTTAAATTGAACACGATACACATAAGAAACACATATATGATGTATAAGGATATATGGCTTGACATAATCATATGGCACACATGAAATACTGGAACATATTTCAACATCTGTCACTCATGATGAAGGCAGACAGATGTTCAAATATGCCATACAATATCTGCCTCTACAATGATCGGCTTTCTTTTAAACCACATGTAGAAAACCTGATAAAAAAGATTAAGATTCTTTTCCCCGTCACAGATCTTGTTTTTCTTTTGCTACCAGTAAAAAGTTGGTTGCTGCCACTTTCCTCCCTGTACTTGATTACGGTGACCTTTTGTACATGAACGCTCCTGCAAATTGTCTGTGTTTTCTGGACACCGTGTATCACGGTGCTTTAAGGTTCGTTACGGGCTGTAAAGCCCTCACTCACCACTGTACCTTATACGCTGGGGTTGAGTGGCCGTCTCTGGCAGCACGCCGCCTTATACATTGGCATATTTTTATTTATAAAGCTATCTTGGGTCTGATCCCCCACTATTTATGCAATTACATTTCTAAAACCCAAAGCGTTTATAGCTTACATTCCAATGAATTTTACTTATTAAATGTGCCCAAAGTTCGTTCTGAATTTGGTAAGCACTGCTTTAAGTACGCTGCACCTGCTGCTTGGAGCTCATCAACCCTCCGTGTGAGAGCCATGGAGCGGCCACATATCGCACCTGTTCTTGTTTTAATGTAAATCCTGGTTTTAGCCATGTTGGTTTCTCTGTATGTATTTTATCGTCTCTGTGTTGTCTGAGTTTTCTGTGTGTTCTTAATTGTGTAACTTTCCTATGCTGCTGTCTTGGCCAGGCTTCCCTTGAACAAGAGGTCATTGTATCTTCACGGGACCGACCTGGTTAAATTAAGGCAAATAAAAAACAATAAAAAATATTATTGACTTTATATCAGATATAACTCTGGTCACATCTGATGCAACTTGTCTCATTTAGTTCAGTGTTTGATGGAGCTTTGACTTTATTGGCTTCACAGTTTATATTCTGTTCACTTCTTCTGTCACTGTTTAACTTGGTTTATAGTTTTTATAGAGTCAGATCTGCTTCTCTTAACAGTCTGACTCTTACTCTGTCATTTGTTATCCAGCTGTGGAGAGAGTACCCAAATATTCTACTCAAGTAAAAGCACCTCTACTGTGATGACATTTAACTTAAACACACTTAAATTACTGGTCTAAAATCCTGTTTAAGTCAAAGGTAGCTGGTTTAAAATATACTCAGAGTAAAAGTTACTCAGTTACTTTTTTTTAGGTGGGGGGGGGGGGGGGGGGTCTGGACCTGAAATCTGTTTATCTTCCACTTTTCGTACCTTGGAAATGTTCCCAAAGCTCTTCTGAACATTTTCATGTCCGCAGGGGGCAGTGTGGAGCTTTACTTGGCTCCAGTCTTTACATGTGGAGCTTTGCAGCTTTCCTCTTTCTGCTGAGTGAGACTAATAACTGATGTGAAGTTGGTCTCATTTATTTCTCCTAGTTTTATTTTAAGGTTAAACTAAACCTACAAATGTCACAGTGGTTATGCTATTTTTGATTTATTGAATCAGCTAAACGTATAGCTCAGTAAAAAGACAGTTTATAACTCAGTATATGCTGAATGCTGAAATATGGAAAAAGACAAGGGGCAATTGTATTTTATTTTGAAGTTGTGTTTTTTTTCATATGTAACAGTATGATGAACAAAAGAGGGTTTATGTTGCATATGTTTAATAAATGCTCTCCTCTTTGTGTTGAGTGAGACTAATGAACAGACGTGGAGTTGTCTCATTGATTTCTCCTGTTTACAGGTTGGTGAGATAAAAAAATAAAAGCTGTTTATGTGCCAGCCGATACCTGTAACATCATCTATCCAGGATGTGCAGAGGTAATGAACAGGTAACAATGTCCTCTTAAAACAGCAGAGTCCAGCAGAGTCCAGCAGCTGTTATATTCATTTCCAATGGCAGGGAAGTACCTGTGTGTCCTTTTATCATTATAAGGGAGTGAGATTGAACTTCTGACCTGTTATAAATACCTTGGCATTTTAGTTGATGATCGGCTTTCTTTTAAACCACATGTAGAAAACCTGATAAAAAATTAAGACTGAAACTGGGATTCTTTTTCCGTCACAGATCTTGTTTTTCTTTTGCTACCAGTAAAAAGTTGGTTGCTGCCACTTTCCTCCCTGTACTTGATTACGGTGACCTTTTGTATATGAACGCTCCTGCAAATTGTCTGTGTTTTCTGGACACCGTGTATCACAGTGCTTTAAGGTTCGTTACGGGCTGTAAAGCTCTCACTCACCACTATACCTTATACGCTGGAGTTGAGTGGCTGCCACATATCGCACCTGTTCTTGTTTTAATGTAAATCCTGGTTTTAGCCATGTTGCTTTCTCTTACATGTATTTTATCGTCTCTGTGTTGTGTGAGTTTTCTGTGTGTTCTTAATTGTATAACTTTCCTATGCTGCTGTCTTGGCTTCTTGGCTTCCCTTGAAAAAGAGGTCATTGTATCTTAACGGGACCGACCTGGTTAAATTAAGGCAAATAAAAAACAATAAAAAATAATTATTGACTTTATATCAGATATAACTCTGGTCACATCTGATGCAACCTGTCTCATTTAGTTCAGTGTTTGATGGAGTTTTTACTTTATTGGCTTCACAGTTTATATTCTGTTCACTTCTTCTGTCACTGTTTAACTTGGTTTATAGTTTTTATAGAGTCAGATCTGCTTCTCTTAACAGTCTGACTCTTACTCTGTCATTTGTTATCCAGCTGTGGAGAGAGTACCCACATATTCTACTCAAGTAAAAGCACCTCTACTGTGATGACATTTAACTTAAACACACTTAAATTACTGGTCTAAAAACCTGTTTAAGTCAAAGGTAGCTGGTTTAAAATATACTTAGAGTAAAAGTTACTTAGTTACTTTTTATGGAGGTGGGGGGGGGGGGGGGTCTGGACCTGAAATCTGTTTATCTTCCACTTTTCGTACCTTGGAAATGTTCCCAAAGCTCTTCTGAACATTTTCATGTCCGCAGGGGGCAGTGTGGAGCTTTACTTGGCTCCAGTCTTTACATGTGGAGCTTTGCAGCTTTCCTCTTTCTGCTGAGTGAGACTAATAACTGATGTGAAGTTGGTCTCATTTATTTCTCCTTGTTTTATTTTAAGGTTAAACTAAACCTACAAATGTCACAGTGGTTATGCTATTTTTGATTTATTGAATCAGCTAAACGTATAGCTCAGTAAAAAGACAGTTTATAACTCAGTATATGCTGAATGCTGAAATATGGAAAAAGACAAGGGGCAATTGTATTTTATTTTGAAGTTGTGTTTTTTTTCATATGTAACAGTATGATGAACAAAAGAGGGTTTATGTTGCATATGTTTAATAAATGCTCTCCTCTTTGTGCTGAGTGAGACTAATGAATAGACGTGGAGTTGTCTCATTGATTTCTCCTGTTTACAGGTTGGTGAGATAAAAAAATAAAAGCTGTTTATGTGCCAGCCGATACCTGTAACATTATCTATCCAGGATGTGCAGAGGTAATGAACAGGTAACAAAGTCCTCTTAAAACAGCAGAGTCCAGCAGAGTCCAGCAGCTGTTATATTCATTTCCAATGGCGGGGGGGGGGAGTCTGGACCTGGAATCTGTTTTTCTTCCACTTTTTGTACCTTGGAATCAATCAATCTTTACTTGTATAGCGCCAAATCACAACAAAGTCATCTCAAGGCTCTTTACACATAGAGCAGGTTCTAACAGTACTCTTTGTTCCCAAAGCTCTTCTGAACATTTTTATGGCTGCCAGTAAAAAGACGATGATAAAAAGCTCCAGAGGAAGCTCCCACCACCTCTGACCAATAGAATCAACTCTACTGACTGAGTGTAAACAGGACTTTTAGCTTGGACTCCAGCAGCAGAAGAGGATCAATATCAAAGTGGAAGCAGCTGGACTGTAATAAGTGTTGTTTGTTCTGTGTGAAGCTGTAATGCTTTATGAACTGGACCATTGATCCAATAAACACAAACAGCATCATATTACTGATCAGGTGACAAACTTCCTGTTTATTAACGTCATCAATAAACTCACAGAGCGTCACAAGGTTCTCTGAAGGTTCTCTGAAGGTTTATTGTGGATAAAAACTTGTATCAAATCTACCAATCGCACACAAATCAATCAGATCAATGGATTATATTGATTGAAGCAGAGTTAAGGAGTCAGTTAGTGGATATACAGGAGCCACTTTATCACCAGCCAGCATAGACAGTTACTGCCTGGGGCCCCGACTACAAGGGCCCCAACATCTGTAGGTTCATTATGATGTTTAGATATGAAAGTATTGAATCATGTTACTGTTGTAACTCACTGTTCCCTGAAATGACTCCCAAAAGGCCCCAAAGTGGTAGAAAGGCTGCAGCTGTGTACTTGTACTGCAGAGGAAACTTAGTTCCACTACATTTACTGACAGATAATGTTACTGGTTACGATGCACATTCACATTTTACTCTCAACATGGAAACATTCAGATATGATGCATCAGTACTGATTCAAAGATCTAGCAGAATAGAAGAAGGAAAAGACAAGCAGCTGCTGAGTCCAGGACCAGGACTAGGAAGGACCAGGACCAGGACAAGGACAAGGACAAGTACCAGGACTAGGAAGGACTAGGAAGGACCAGGACCAGGACAAGGACAAGGACAAGTACCAGGACTAGGAAGGACCAGGAAGGACCAGGACCAAGAAGGACCAGGAAGGACCAGGACCAGGACCAGGATCAGGACAAGAATCTAGAGGGGATCGGAATTTGTCCTGAGAGAAAAAAGAAGACACTGGTGTCAGACTGTGAGACTCATTCAATGGTGAATCAATGTACAGGGAAGGAGTCAAACAACTAGAGGATTGTTCTGATGCTCAACGTGGTCTGAGCTCCCATCTGCATCAGCGGCTCGGACTGCAGGTCTCTCAGGATCTGGGCTGGAACCATAACACCTCAGCAACCACAAAACCAGCCCAGCAGAGACTTTCTGAGGAAACTGAAACAGGCCTCAGAACGTTCTACAGGGACGCTGAGAACGTTCTGACACACTGCATATCCACGAGCTGGTATCAGACTGGTATCACACTGGTATCAGACTGGTGTCAGACTGGTGTCAGACTGGTATCAGACCGGTATCACACTGGTATCAGACTGGTATCACACTGGTATCACACTGGTATCAGACTGGTATCAGAGTAGTATCAGACTGGTATCAGACTGGTATCACACTGGTATCAGACTGGTGTGAGACTGGTGTCAGACTGGTGTCAAACTGGTATCAGACTGGTATTAGACTGGTGTCAGACTGGTTCCTGACCTCTGGACTTCCTCTTGTAGTAGATGAATCCAGCGAGAGGAAAGATCAGACCCAGGGTCAGTCCTGACGCTCCAATGGCGATATTGTTTGTCTGTGACTCAGGCAGGGGCGGATCTGAGGACAGACAGGTAGAGACAGACAGGTGAGCAGACACACAGGTGAGCAGACAGACAGGTGAGCAGACAGACAGACAGGTGAGCAGACAGACAGGTGAGCAGACAGACAGACAGGTGAGCAGACAGACAGACAGACAGACAGACAGGTGAGCAGACAGACAGACAGGTGAGCAGACAGACAGACAGGTGAGCAGACAGACAGACAGACAGACAGGTGAGCAGACAGACAGGTGAGCAGACAGACAGACAGGTGAGCAGACAGACAGACAGACAGACAGGTGAGCAGGCAGACAGACAGGTGAGCAGACAGACAGACAGGTGAGCAGACAGACAGACAGACAGGTGAGCAGACAGACAGACAGGTGAACAGACAGACAGGTAGAGACAGACAGGTGAGCAGACAGACAGGTGAGCAGACAGACAGGTATTTACCCCAGTCAGTGTACAGAGGCTCACTCAGGCTGGCGTGTTCCACCTTACAGGAGATCTTCTCTCCAGACCTTCAACACAAACAAACTTCAGACGTTCCACTCAGCAGAACTTCAAACGTTCTCTGCTCAATTTTCTTTCCACATTTTTCTGAACTTTGAGCCTCAAATGAAGGAACAGCAATCCGTCCTGACACACTGAATGTAGCTCAGCAGCTTATTGAAACTCACATTTCATGAAAACATGCAGATGAATTTCACTGTGACACTTTCTACTGTGTGACCAGACCTTTACTGAACACCTGGACCCAACTGGACCCAACTGGATCTATGTGGACCTGCAGCTGGACTCACCTGGGCGTGTACTCCAGGTGGGAGTGGATCTGGTAGTACCAATCAGCGTTTGCCATCTCGTCAGTGGAAGTGACATCAGAGGTGACTTCCTGTCCGTCTCTGAGCCATTTCACTATGATCTGTTTGGGGTAGAAGCTGTAGACGCTGCAGACCAACATGGAGGGATGATTACCAGCAGAGAGAGTCTCAGAGTGCAGCCGCACATACGGCTTCACTGAAATACAGTCACATGATTATTATTATTATTATTATTATTGTTATAATAATAATTATTATTATTATTAGGACCCGAGCGCTGACCGACATGCATGGGGTGGTGAGGGCCCGTTCATCGTTGCTTGCAGCTTTAATTATTATTATTATTATTATCATTATCATTTATTATTAATCAATTAAAAAGTTGCCAATTATAATAAAAATAAAACAAAGTACATAAAAATAGAAAGAGAGAAAGAAAATAAAAACTAGACTAAAATAGAACATAAAATAATGCTTTACATTAGAATCATTAAAAGGACATAGAGTGCAGATGAAAGATTAAAAGAGCTCAATCATAAACATGAGGAGAGAAACATTTTTAACCTGGATTTACAAATGATTTCAGTTCTGTTGGTATTATTATTATTATTATTATTATTATAGTTATTATTATCATTGTGATGTCCACTGAAGTGTAATCACATGTTATGTTATTTAATTTGATATTTCAAGTGTAATCAACCTGTTCCACCATACTGCACTATATAATATTGTGTTTTAACATAAGGAGTAATTAATGTGTTTGTAGCCAGCAGGG
This sequence comes from Scomber japonicus, assembly GCF_027409825.1. Lineage (NCBI taxonomy): Eukaryota > Metazoa > Chordata > Actinopteri > Scombriformes > Scombridae > Scomber > Scomber japonicus. Next base: position 28,554,480 of record NC_070599.1, on the reverse strand, counting down.
GGCAGTGTGGAGCTTTACTTGGCTCCAGTCTTTACATGTGGAGCTTTGCAGCGTTCCTCTTTCCTCTGAGACTAATAGCTGATGTGAAGTTGGTCTCATTTATTTCTCCTTGTTTTATTTTAAGGTTAAACTAAACCTACAAACCAGCTGGAACACCTCCTCCTCTCTTTCCTCCTCCCCAGGTGCAAAAGTTGTTTTTTGTGTTCTTATGTTGTAAAATGTGCTCATATGTGTTCCTACACTGTACTCCCACACAGAGCACAGTCTGGGAGCTGCTTTTTTTCTCCTCCTCTCTCCTCGTTTCTTTCCTTTTCTCCCCTCTCTACTGTGCTCAGTCATCCGGTTATGTCTGTCTTATTGCATGTATTGTATGTTGTATATGTACTGACGGGGTGATTGCTGTTATTTCGCTGTACTTCTGTATAGTGACAAATAAAGCCTATTTCTATATTAATAACCACTTTAGTGTACGGCTCGTAATAACCCTAACCCAGGGGTGTCAAACATGCGGCCCGTGGGCCAGAACCGGTCCGCCAAGGGGTCCAATCCGGCCCACTTTCCCTCCTGTCATCTGTCCTTCTTTCCTTCCTTTCCTTTTTTGTTTCCTTCTCTCCATTCCTCCTTCCTTCCTTCCTTCCATCTTTGCTTAATTTTCTTTTCCTTTCTTCCTTTCCTTCCTTCCTTCCTTGTCTTCTTTCCTTCCCTCCGTCCTTCCATCTTTCCTTTATCTTCTTTTCCTGTCCGCCTTGCTTCCTTCCTTCCATGCTTCCTTCCTTCCTTCCTTTTGTCTTTCCTTCCCTCCTTTCTTTCCTTCCTATCACTTTTCCCTTCTTTCCATCCTTGTTTCCTTCTGTCCTTCCATCTGTTTAATGATCCGGCCCACATGAGATCAAACAGTATGTGGCCCTTGAATGAAAATGAGTTTGACTCCTCTGCTCGAACCCGAGGCTAACTTCAGCCAAAAGACAAAAAACAGCATGAAACAGTAACTTTAGTGCAAAGAAAGTGCAACAACAGCCTCATCTGATATAAAAACGAAATAAATTATATAGTAGAACTTCTCGATTACTTAACTTCAGTAACCTTAAAGTATGAGACGGAGAACAGAAGTCGTTGAACAGCCAACTGAGATCTTTATTGCAGACTCTGCCTCCACAGACCAGCACCACGATGACATAGCTGACATAAAACTTTAGTAAACCACCAGTTCACTTATTTTAACCTTTAGTAAACCATCAGTTCACTTATTTTAACCTTTAGTAAACCACCAGTTCACTTATTTTAACCTCTTACTCTGTCATTTGTTATCCAGCTGTGGAGAGAGTACCCAAATATTCTACTCAAGTAAAAGCACCTCTACTCTGATGACATTTAACTTAAACACACTTAAATTACTGGTCTAAAAACCTGTTTAAGTCAAAGGTAGCTGGTTTAAAATATACTCTCTCTTGTGTAGTGCATAAAGGACGAGGGGATAGCCTATTAAGTTGTTTTTAATTAAAGGTATAACTTTAGAAATGAAAGTGCAATGACAAAATAAAATATGTCGACACACAACATTAAAATCATATAGGGAGGTATGATGTGTCATTTTAGTGCAGTCCATCCCATAAAACATTTACAAACAATACAGCCACTGAATTTAAGGTGGTATTAATTGTGGATTCTGTAAACAGTCATACTGCAAATCTATAAATGAAAACAGATCAATGTCACCAGTGTTGTAACTTTCCCTAAACGACCCAAAGACCGAAATCTGAGTATCACTGTATGAAAGGCTCCTGTGAGACTATGAGGGGTAAGTAACAAACATTAACTGATGAAAATGGAGGTGAATTGAAAAATAGAGTGATGAATTATCAAATGATTAAAATGATGATGATAAAGTGATATAATGAAAACATGTTTCATCATTCACAACACAAAAATGTCCTCAAGGGTGGAAGGAGGAGACAGAGACCTCACTGTGACGTGTTGCTCATGTTATTAAAACAACTTCTGATTTATTACAAATGATCCAAAAACTAAACGTTGATTCATTTAAAATAATGATTGAACGAATAATTATGATCATAACAATAATTATAATGATTATTTAACAGGAGGTGATACAGATATAAAAACTTAAATCAGCAGAGACACTAAAAATGTTTTCACTCTGATCAATCAGTCAATTTAAACTCTGCTGATGATCAATAAACACGTCAGCTGTCAATCAATCAGCAGAGTTCATGATTCAGTTTGTTAACCTGGGTTAAAACAGTCTGTTAACCAGGGTTAAAAGAGTCTGTTAACCTGGGTTAAAACAGTCTGTTAACCTGGGTTAAAACAGTTTGTTGTCCGGGGTTAAAACAGTCTGTTAACCTGGGTTAAAACAGTTTGTTAACCTGAGTTAAAACAGTTTGTTAACCTGGGTTAAAACAGTCTGTTAACCGGGGTTAAAACAGTCTGATAACCTGGGTTAAAACAGTCTGTTAACCTGGGTTAAAACAGTTTGTTAACCTGGGTTAAAACAGTCTGTTAACCTGGGTTAAAACAGTCTGTTAACCAGGGTTAAAACAGTCTGTTAACCTGGGTTAAAACAGTTTGTTAACCTGGGTTAAAACAGTCTGTTAACCTGGGTTAAAACAGTCTGTTAACCTGGGTTAAAACAGTCTGTTAACCGGGGTTAAAACAGTCTGTTAACCTGGGTTAAAACAGTTTGTTAACCTGGGTTAAAACAGTCTGTTAACCTCGGTTAAAACAGTTTGTTAACCTGCGTTAAAACAGTTTCTTAACCTGGGTTAAAACAGTCTGTTAACCTGGGTTAAAACAGTCTGTTAACCTGGGTTAAAACAGTTTGTTAACCAGGGTTAAAACAGTCTGTTAACCGGGTTAAAACAGTTTGTTAACCAGGGTTAAAACAGTCTATTAACCCGGGTTAAAACAGTTTGTTAACCTGGGTTAAAACAGTCTGTTAACCGGATTAAAACAGTCTGTTAACCTGGGTTAAAACAGTCTGTTAACCTGGGTTAAAACAGTTTGTTAACCTGGGTTAAAACAGTTTGTTAACCTGGGTTAATACAGTCTGTTAACCTGGGTTAAAACAGTCTGTTAACCTGGGTTAAAACAGTCTGTTAACCTGGGTTAAAACAGTTTGTTATCCGGGGTTAAAACAGTCTGTTAACCTGGGTTAAAACAGTTTGTTAACCTGGGTTAAAACAGTCTGTTAACCGGGTTAAAACAGTTTGTTATCCGGGGTTAAAACAGTCTGTTAACCTGGGTTAAAACACTTTGTTATCCGGGGTTAAAACAGTCTGTTCACCGGGGTTAAAACAGTTTGTTAACCTGGGTTAAAACAGTTTGTTAACCTGGGTTAAAACAGTTTGTTAACCAGGGTTAAAACAGTTTGTTAACCTGGGTTAAAACAGTTTGCTAACCGGGTTAAAACAGTCTTTTAACCTGGGTTAAAACAGTTTGTTAACCTGGGTTAAAACAATTTCTTGACCTGGGTTCAAACAGTCTGTTAACCTGGGTTAAAACAATTTCTTAACCTGGGTTCAAACAGTCTGTTAACCGGGGTTAAAACAGTCTGTTAACCTGGGTTAAAACAGTCTGTTAACCTGGGTTAAAACAGTTTGTTAACCTGGGTTAAAACAGTCTGTTAACCTGGGTTAAAACAGTCTGTTAACCTGGGTTAAAACAGTCTGTTAACCTGGGTTAAAACAGTCTGTTAACCTGGGTTAAAACAGTCTGTTAACTGGCGTTAAAACAGTTTGTTAACCGGGGTTAAAACAGTTTGTTAACCGGGGTTAAAACAGTTTGTTAACCTGGGTTAAAACAGTTTGTTAACCAGGGTTAAAACAGTTTGTTAACCTGGGTTAAAACAGTTTGCTAACCGGGTTAAAACAGTCTTTTAACCTGGGTTAAAACAGTTTGTTAACCTGGGTTAAAACAATTTCTTAACCTGGGTTCAAACAGTCTGTTAACCTGGGTTAAAACAGTTTGTTAACCTGGGTTAAAACAGTCTGTTAACCTGGGTTCAAACAGTCTGTTAACCGGGGTTAAAACAGTCTGTTAACCTGGGTTAAAACAGTTTGTTAATCTGGGTTAAAACAGTTTGTTAACCTGGGTTAAAACAGTTTGTTAACCGGGGTTAAAACAGTCTGTTAACCGGGGTTAAAACAGTTTGTTAACCTGGGTTAAAACAGTTTGTTAACCGGGGTTAAAACAGTCTGTTAACCTGGGTTAAAACAGTTTGCTATCCGGGGTTAAAGCAGTTTGTTAACCTGGGTTAAAACAGTTTGTTAACCGGAGTTAAAACAGTCTGTTAACCTGGGTTAAAACAGTTTGTTAACCTGGGTTAAACAGTCTGTTAACCTGGGTTAAAACAGTCTGTTAACCTGGGTTAAAACAGTCTGTTAACCGGGGTTAAAACAGTCTATTAACCTGGGTTAAAACAGTTTGTTAACCAGGTTAAAACAGTCTGTTAACCGGGGTTAAAACAGTCTATTAACCTGGGTTAAAACACTCTGTTAACCTGGGTTAAAACAGTTTGTTAACCGAGGTTAAAACAGTCTGTTAACTGGCGTTAAAACAGTTTGTTAACCTGGGTTAAAACAGTTTGTTAACCGGGGTTAAAACAGTCTGTTAACCTGGGCTAAAACAGTCTGTTAACCGGGGTTAAAACAGTTTGTTAACCGGGGTTAAAACAGTCTGTTAACCGGGGTTAAAAAAGTCTGTTAACCTGGGTTAAAAAAGATTGTTAACCTGGGTTAAAACAGTCTGTTAACCTGGGTTAAAACAGATTGTTAACCTGGGTTAAAACAGTCTGTTAACCTGGGTTAAAACAGATTGTTAACCTAGGTTAAAACAGTCTGTTAACCTGGGTTAAAACAGTCTGTTAACCTGGGTTAAAACAGATTGTTAACCTGGGTTAAAACAGTTTGTTAACCAGGTTAAAACAGTCTGTTAACCGGGGTTAAAACAGTTTGTTAACCGGGGTTAAAACTGTCTGTTAACCGCGGTTAAAACAGTCTGTTAATCGGGGTTAAAACAGTCTGTTAACCGGGGTTAAAACAGTCTGTTAACCTGGGTTAAAACAGTTTGCTATCCGGGGTTAAAACAGTTTGTTAACCTGGGTTAAAACAGTTTGTTAACCGGAGTTAAAACAGTCTGTTAACCTGGGTTAAAACAGTTTGTTAACCTGGGTTAAACAGTCTGTTAACCTGGGTTAAAACAGTCTGTTAACCTGGGTTAAAACAGTCTGTTAACCGGGGTTAAAACAGTCTATTAACCTGGGTTAAAACAGTCTGTTAACCTGGGTTAAAACAGTCTGTTAACCTGGGTTAAAACAGTCTGTTAACCTGGGTTAAAACAGTCTGTTAACTGGCGTTAAAACAGTTTGTTAACCGGGGTTAAAACAGTTTGTTAACCGGGGTTAAAACAGTTTGTTAACCTGGGTTAAAACAGTTTGTTAACCAGGGTTAAAACAGTTTGTTAACCTGGGTTAAAACAGTTTGCTAACCGGGTTAAAACAGTCTTTTAACCTGGGTTAAAACAGTTTGTTAACCTGGGTTAAAACAATTTCTTAACCTGGGTTCAAACAGTCTGTTAACCTCGGTTAAAACAGTCTGTTAACCTGCGTTAAAACAATTTCTTAACCTGGGTTCAAACAGTCTGTTAACCGGGGTTAAAACAGTCTGTTAACCTGGGTTAAAACAGTTTGTTAATCTGGGTTAAAACAGTTTGTTAACCTGGGTTAAAACAGTTTGTTAACCGGGGTTAAAACAGTCTGTTAACCGGGGTTAAAACAGTTTGTTAACCTGGGTTAAAACAGTTTGTTAACCGGGGTTAAAACAGTCTGTTAACCTGGGTTAAAACAGTTTGCTATCCGGGGTTAAAGCAGTTTGTTAACCTGGGTTAAAACAGTTTGTTAACCGGAGTTAAAACAGTCTGTTAACCTGGGTTAAAACAGTTTGTTAACCTGGGTTAAACAGTCTGTTAACCTGGGTTAAAACAGTCTGTTAACCTGGGTTAAAACAGTCTGTTAACCGGGGTTAAAACAGTCTATTAACCTGGGTTAAAACAGTTTGTTAACCAGGTTAAAACAGTCTGTTAACCGGGGTTAAAACAGTCTATTAACCTGGGTTAAAACACTCTGTTAACCTGGGTTAAAACAGTTTGTTAACCGAGGTTAAAACAGTCTGTTAACTGGCGTTAAAACAGTTTGTTAACCTGGGTTAAAACAGTTTGTTAACCGGGGTTAAAACAGTCTGTTAACCTGGGCTAAAACAGTCTGTTAACCGGGGTTAAAACAGTTTGTTAACCGGGGTTAAAACAGTCTGTTAACCGGGGTTAAAAAAGTCTGTTAACCTGGGTTAAAAAAGATTGTTAACCTGGGTTAAAACAGTCTGTTAACCTGGGTTAAAACAGATTGTTAACCTGGGTTAAAACAGTCTGTTAACCTGGGTTAAAACAGATTGTTAACCTAGGTTAAAACAGTCTGTTAACCTGGGTTAAAACAGTCTGTTAACCTGGGTTAAAACAGATTGTTAACCTGGGTTAAAACAGTTTGTTAACCAGGTTAAAACAGTCTGTTAACCGGGGTTAAAACAGTTTGTTAACCGGGGTTAAAACTGTCTGTTAACCGCGGTTAAAACAGTCTGTTAATCGGGGTTAAAACAGTCTGTTAACCGGGGTTAAAACAGTCTGTTAACCGGGGTTAAAACAGTCTGTTAACCTGGGTTAAAACAGTTTGTTAACCTGGGTTAAAACAGTCTGTTAACCAGGGTTAGGGTTAGCGAGGTTTAAACCACTAACTCACCTGATTTAGTCAGAACATTGTTGTACCAGATCCCAATGTTGTGTTGGCAGTATGTCTCCCTCGCAACATTCATCTGAGCCAGGATTGAAGTATCGTTGTTCCAGTACTCTGCGTTCATCACTCCGTACTCAGTGAATCCAACAAACTTCCCCACACTGCTGTCAAACCTGGTGTACGCCAACCTGTTATAATACCAAGACCTGATGAACCTGATGTCCTTCAGCTCAGTGGAGTTAAACTGACAGTGTGCCGCATCATAATGCATAAATCCATCTGAAGAAAGAAACAATCAGTTTGACTCAGTACAGTCTGATCAGAGTATTGATCAGTGATCAGTGTATTGATCCTACCTGCTGTGTGATGAAGTATAATCAGAGTATTGATCAGTGATCAGTGTATTGATCCTACCTGCTGTGTGATGAAGTATAATCAGAGTATTGATCAGTGATCAGTGTATTGATCCTACCTGCTGTGTAGACAGTGATGAAGAGGAGGGAGAAGCTCAGAAAGGATGAAGCCATGTTCCTCTGTTCTCTTGACAAACACTGACACAGTCTGACTGAGAGCTGCTGTAAAAACCAGAGGAGCTGATCACATGACCTGCTGATCAGCTGTTACCAGGCAGACGTCTGCTGGAGGTGAAAACTCACAGTCACACTGATGTTACAGTAACAACTACAACTATTCATCATGTTAACTACTTCATCAGGTTCATATTTTAACATGGAGCTGATTTCAATCATGAATAAAGAGAGTTTCAGAAATAACCTGCAGTTAGTTGTGATGTTTTCATACGTTAACAGATGCTGAGGTTTTAATTCTCAGAGTTCATTCAGATGCTAATGATGCTAATTATGTAGCTACCTGCTAGCCTGATGCTAACGTCAAGTATGGTGTAGAAAATAAATTAATGTGTTTTACATGTTCATTAATTTATGATAAAAGGAAAGTTAAACATATTTACAGGCTAATTCATTTCTCAATTTTGTAAAATGATTTTAAGTTCATGATAAATGAGAGATGTGAATGAAGTTAAAACAGAATAATGAATGTTTAAATAGAACATTAAACTGATGAGATTCATTTAAAAGCAGTTTCATGTTTTTGTGATTCTGTATTTCAGCTTGATAAAGTCTGATGATGGTGAATATTAAAGTTAAATGAAGTGATATACCAACAGTAAGGGATTATTATGAGAAGGAGATAAAAACTGACATTGATAATGAAGTTATTAATGTGTTTTTGAAAGCTTACAGTAATCTCAGCCCTATACGGAGGTTTGTTGTCATGCAGGAAGACTTCCTCTCTTTATATCAAAGAAAAATGGGAAAAAGCTTTGAAGGAGCAGATAACTGAGGAGGAATGGTTTAATATTAGTAAAACGCACTAGCTCCAGGATCTAGAGAGAATTCAATTGGAAAAATATAGTCCGATTTTTTATAACTCCAAACATTAGGAAGGAAACTAACCAGCAGCCATGCTGGAGACTGTGGACTCATGGATGTAGCACATGTGTATATTTCCTGGTCTTGCCAAAAGATAATAATAATAGGATGATGGGATAAAATATATATATTAAAAAAATGAAGTGATGATGCAGCTGCAGCAGATTCACTCCTTCACCTCTGGATTCACAGAGTTCTCAGATAAGAATAAACACTCATTTAACCAGCTGGGTACAAGAGCCATGAACATTAAAATACAAGAAGAACTAAAGGAAACTCACTTTAGAGACTTTATTTGGTTTATTGTTTTTCATCATTATAGAAAGTTCTATTTTATTTTAAAGTTAAATATCTTTCAACTGTAGTTTTACTGTTAAACTGTAATAAACCTTTCTTCCTATTTACTCCTCAGAACCTTCTAATAACTTCATAACTGGTTTTATTTCCTAAAAGTATGAAAACTCAACAACAGTAGAACACAGAGCAGCTGATTGGGTTAGAGTTTAGCTGTAGCTGATCACTGATCTGATACATCACTGCAGTTTGACAGGAAGTGGAGACTGATTTCACAATAAAGTGTTATATTTTGTTTTCTGATTCTTCATCTAGTTAAAAATCTGTTTAGAGTGGTGGTGTTTAGCTCAGTGGGTAGAGCACCCGCCCCATGTGTGGAGGCCTCACCGAGCGGTCCTATCCTGCGTGTCATTGCCCCCTCTCTGCCTCCTGTTTCCTGTCTCTCTCTACTAACCTGTACAATAAAGTCAAAAAGCCCCCAAAAATAAATCTATTTGTAAAAGAACCAAAAACAACTTTCTTCTTTTAATAGAAAGATTTTTATTCCTCCATTAACTGTTATTATGGATCAAATGAGACATTTTAAACTTTTATATTTAACATCATTTTCATGTGAGGCTGAAAATTCCTGAAAATCAAAATCAGAATATCAATAAATACAGAAGCTTATAATCAATAAATAACAAACGCATTCTGTCAGCAGGAATGATTCATATACTTTTATTCATGTGTTTGTCAAACAGCTATAATATAATGTAATATAATATAATACAATACAATATAATATATTATAATATAATATATTATAATACAATACAATATAATATATTATAATATAATATATTATAATACAATACAATATGTTATAACACAATATAATATAATGCAATACAATGCAATATAATATAATATAATATAATATAATAAATACAATACAATATAATATAATGTAGAGGCAGATATGTGTGTATCATAGGTGAAATGAGAAAAACACCAGAAGAGGCAAAGGTCAGTTTGAAGATGTCGCAACAGGCCTTACAGGGAGTTGTTTGTACCATGTTGATTTCACCAACTCCTTGTAAGGAGTTGTTTTCACCATGTTTAATATCCCCAGGAAGATCACGTCGCCAACACTTATAAAGAGAGTTCCAGGAAACTGAATATTAGCCTGAGTGTGCCAGGTCAGGTTGACCTGGTGCGCACACAATGATGTATGACATCCACACGCCACCGATAGTATAAAGAGTCTGAAAGGATGTGCCTCGGGGCCTCGGGGCTGATTGCTGTGTTATGTCTCACTGATGAGTGCAGTGTTCGACTGTCTTCAATAAAGATCCCAGTTGGCTGTTCAATGACTTCTGTTCTCCGTCTCATACTTTAAGGTTACTGAAGTTAAGTAATCGAGTGATTATCTTACATACAATACAATACAATATAATATAACATAATATAATATAATATAACATAATATAATATAATATAATATAATATAATGTAATATAATACAGAGCCTTCAGTTCCCAGCATGCAGGCCTACTTGTGGTTCCTAGTATCTCTAAAAGTAGAACAGGAGGCAGAGCCTTCAGTTCTCAGGTTCCTCTCCTGTGGAACCATCTCCCAGATTGGTTCCGGGGGGCAGAACCCTCTCTAAGAGTAGGGTTCAAACGTTCCTTTGTGATAAAGCTTATTAAGAGCCTTCACATGACTTTGTTGTGATTTATTTGGCACTTTATAAATAAAGATTGGTTGATTGATAAAACAGAAGATAGTATAATATAATATAATATAATATAATATAATATAATATAATATAATATAATATAATATAATATAATAATAAGTGTGTACCTTTATTAGTATCAGTACAGTGAACATGTGGCGGCTGTGGCTCAGGAGGTAGAGCGGTCGTCCTTCAATTGGAAGATTGGTGGTTCGATTCCCGGCTCCTCCAGTCCACATGTCGATGTGTCCTTGGGCAAGACACTTAACCCCTAATTGCTCCCGTTGCTATGCTTTACGATGTAAAGCGCTTTGAGTGGTCGCACAGACTAGAAAGGTGCTATATAAGTCCATTTACCATTTACCATGTGGAGACACAAACTGTCAGAAGTTGCTACAGCTGATCACAGTTTCATCGGAGACAGACTAAGACACAGTGAGCATGGGCTGTATTATCCTCCATGTAACAGTATGATCATATATATCATATATGACTTATATGATATATATATATATGACTTGACATAAAGCTGTCCTCTAACTACAGTGGTGAAGATGTGATCCATGTAAAAGTCCCTCAGTGATGGAGCAGCAGGGTCCAGCTCCTCCCAGCTGTTAGTCCTCTTCTCACTCTAATATGCACACTAACATACTGATCAATAATCACTTCACATGATCAGCTGATCACATGGATGATGTCACAGTTCACACTTCAGTCATTCAGAGAGTTCACACATCTGTTGTGTTAAATCATCTTTATTTATTTATCTCAGATTATAAAGTGATACAAACATTTTCCCTCCACACAAACCTGACTGAACAAGCTGCAGATAAAACCACTGTTTAAACAGAGTTAGAGTTAAAGAAGCTAAAATCACTGTTTAAACAGAGTTAGAGTTAAAGAAGCTAAAATCACTGTTTAAACAGAGTTAGAGTTAAAGAAGCTAAAATCACTGTTTAAACAGAGTTAGAGTTAAAGAAGCTAAAATCACTGTTTAAACAGAGTTAGAGTTAAAGAAGCTAAAATCACTGTTTAAACAGAGTTAGAGTTAAAGAAGCTAAAATCACTGTTTAAACAGAGTTAGAGTTAAAGAAGCTAAAATCACTGTTTAAACAGAGTTAGAGTTAAAGAAGATAAAATCACTGTTTAAACAGAGTTAGAGTTAAAGAAGCTAAAATCACTGTTTAAACAGAGTTAGAGTTAAAGAAGCTAAAATCACTGTTTAAACAGAGTTAGAGTTAAAGAAGCTAAAATCACTGTTTAAACAGAGTTAGAGTTAAAGAAGATAAAATCACTGTTTAAACAGAGTTAGAGTTAAAGAAGCTAAAATCACTGTTTAAACAGAGTTAGAGAGTTAAAGAAGCTAAAATCACTGTTTAAACAGGGTTAGAGTTAAAGAAGCTAAAATCACTGTTTAAAGAGAGTTAGAGTTAAAGAAGCTAAAATCACTGTTTAAAGAGGGTTAGAGTTAAAGAAGCTAAAATCACTGTTTAAAGAGGGTTAGAGTTAAATCCATTATAATTACAGAGTGAGAGAACAGAGACATCAGATGAGCTAAAATCACAGTTTACAGTCAGCCACCAGGTGATTGATTGAAGCATGAAATCAGTGATTAAAATACCAAACTGCACACATACAGTGATAGAAGCTGTTTAACTTCTACCAATAACTGGTTAGTTTATACTCATTAATTATTAACATCATCAGCCACAGCCAATCAGCTGTACTTGTTTCCTTTGATGAGGAAGAAGGTTCCAGCTGCCACACCGAGCAGACCGATAGTCAGACCCAGTCCACAAAACACTGCAGGTCCCACTGCAGGTCCAACTGGCTGCTGCACCTCCACATCTGGAGACAGAAAACACACAGAGACATTAACACCTCCACATCTGGAGACAGAAACATTAACACCTCCACATCTGGAGACAGAAACATTAACACCTCCACATCTGGAGACAGAAACATTAACACCTCCACATCTGGAGACAGAAAACACACAGAGACATTAACACCTCCACATCTGGAGACAGAAACATTAACACCTCCACATCTGGAGACAGAAACATTAACACCTCCACATCTGGAGACAGAAACATTAACACCTCCACATCTGGAGACAGAAACATTAACACCTCCACATCTGGAGACAGAAAACACACAGAGACATTAACACCTCCACATCTGGAGACAGAAACATTAACACCTCCACATCTGGAGACAGAAACAGTAACACCTCCACATCTGGAGACAGAAACATTAACACCTCCACATCTGGAGACAGAAACATTAACACCTCCACATCTGGAGACAGAAACATTAACACCTCCACATCTGGAGACAGAAACATTAACACCTCCACATCTGGAGACAGAAACATGAACACCTCCACATCTGGAGACAGGAACATTAACACCTCCACATCTGGAGACAGAAACATGAACACCTCCACATCTGGAGACAGTAACATTAACACCTCCACATCTGGAGACAGAAACATTAACACCTCCACATCTGGAGACAGAAACATGAACACCTCCACATCTGGAGATAGAAACATTAACACCTCCACATCTGGAGACAGAAAACACACAGAAACATTAACACCTCCACATCTGGAGACAGGAACATTAACACCTCCACATCTGGAGACAGAAACATTAACACCTCCACATCTGGAGACAGAAACATGAACACCTCCACATCTGGAGATAGAAACATTAACACCTCCACATCTGGAGACAGAAAACACACAGAAACATTAACACCTCCACATCTGGAGACAGGAACATTAACACCTCCACATCTGGAGATAGAAACATTAACACCTCCACATCTGGAGACAGAAACATTAACACCTCCACATCTGGAGACAGAAACATTAACACCTCCACATCTGGAGACAGAAAACACACAGAAACATTAACACCTCCACATCTGGAGACAGAAAACACACAGAAACATTAACAACTCCACATCTGGAGACAGAAAACACACAGAAACATTAACACCTCCACATCTGGAGACAGAAACATTAACACCTCCACATCTGGAGACAGAAACATTAACACCTCCACATCTGGAGACAGAAACATTAACACCTCCACATCTGGAGACAGATGTAAAGACTTTCTCACCCCAGAACCTGGTCAGTGGTTTGCTCAGTGTTGGGTGTGACACTGAACAGCTGTACATGTCTCCCTGCTGTGGGATGAACTCCAGTCTGGAGGACTGACTGAAGGAACCGTCTTTGTTGGGGTAAGGAACATTGATGCTGGTTCCTTCGGTCACGGTCTTTCCGTTCTTGGTCCAGTCGACTTTAACAGGAGCAGGATAGAAACCGGTCACATGACAGATCAGTGTGTTCTGGACTCCGAGCTCCACCTCGTCTCTGGAGTAGAGGGTGTGACCGGAAGGAGGATCTGAACACACACAGTTATTATCAGTCAGGTTTTAAATAGAAGTTTTCATCCAGTTTGTTATAATTAATTATAATAATCATGAATGTATTTATACATCTGTATACTCTTTATGTGAATGCATATAAATACATCCATACAGTACTTTACACCTGCTTATCTTATATCTCTATATTATTATATATGATATATGTATGCATGTTAATTCACTGTATTATCCTAACAAGCATTTAACTATTAGACCAACAGTAAAAGTAAAAGTAGAGTTTATTAATGAAAGTAAATAATAGTTTCTGTGAACATCGTCATCACTGTATAATAAATCTGAAACTACAAACATGAAGAATCTTTAAGGATCAACATTAATATCAAACTTCCTAAAAATAAAACTAATCAGTATTAATTAAAAACTTTAATAAAACTCAGATATATTGACTGTTATACATGAACTGCAGTGATAGAAACATTATTATATATTTATGTTAAATATAAAACATATATTATATATTAATGTTAAATATTAAAACATATATTATATATTTATGTTAAATATAAAAACATATATTATATATTTATGTTAAATATTAAAACATATATTATATATTAATGTTAAATATAAAAACATATATTATATATTAATGTTAAATATAAAAACATATATTATATATTTATGTTAAATATAAAAACATATATTATATATTAATGTTAAATATTAAAACATATATTATATATTTATGTTAAATATAAAAACATATATTATATATTTATGTTAAATATTAAATCATGTATGTTCCTTTAAAGTGACAAAAACATTAAATGTAGTATTTACCATATTCCAGTGGGATGTCCTTCATTCCAATACGACAGTTCTTCAGGTTTGATTTGCAGACCTGTTGACCATTCAGAGCATTTTCATAACCTCCTGGGAAGTTGATAGGCTTAGCAAAGGGAGGCAGAGCCACTACTCCTTTCCCTTTGTTGAAGTCTGCGTACCACACCTCTTCTCCATCCAGTCCGAACATCTTCTCTCCATCAGAGTCTGAACATCCAGTGATAGCAAGATCCTCATGATCTGAAAACACAAACACTGATGTTAAACCTGTCTCTCTCTCTCTCTCTCTGTCTCTCTCTCTGTCTCTGTCTCTGTCTCTCTCTCTGTCTCTGTCTCTGTCTCTCTCTCTCTGTCTCTCTCTCTCTGTCTCTCTCTCCTCTCTCTCTGTCTCTCTCTCTCTCTCTGTCTCTCTCTCTGTCTCTCTCTCTCTGTCTGTCTCTTTCTCTCTCTCTCTCTCTGTCTCTCTCTCTCTCTCTCTCTCTCTCTCTCTGTCTCTCTCTCTCTCTCTTTCTCTCTCTGTCTCTCTCTCTCTCTCTCTCTCTCTCTCTCTCTCTGTCTCTGTCTCTCTGTCTCTGTCTCTCTCTCTCTCTCTCTGTCTCTCTCTCTCTCTCTCTCTCTCTCTCTCTCTCTCTCTCTCTCTCTCTCTCTCTGTGTGAGTGGAGCGTGTGGAGCGTGCAGAGCGCTGTGAGAGTGGTTGATTTGAGTTTTTCTATCTTTTCTATCTTTGTTCTATATGTTTTTCTATAATGTGGTGTTTAGTATAGTATGTAGTTAAGTGTTGGTTGTGTTTTGTTTGGGTTTATTTTGTTTTTTTGGGTGTTTTTGTGAGTTTGCCTGTCAGGCTTTGTCTGGCGTTTTTGGCGCCTCCACCACAATGGTGGTCGGCGGTGATTTCTCCGGTTTGTCGCGGAGACACGGCATCAAGGTGGGTGCCGGGTCTCCGCACACTGTGGAGGAGGTCGCTTTGGCTGTAGGAGAGGTGGTCGGATATGAAAGTATCAAGTCGGCCTCAAGAATGAATAGCGCCGTAGTTCTCTTCCTTGATGAAGTCAGGAAAGTGGAGCAGGTGGTGGAGCAGGGAATTGTTATTAAAGACACCTTTACTCCGGTGTTTCCTTTGGTGAGTCCTGCCAAGAAAATAATAATCTCCAACGCGCCACCTTTCATCAAGAATGATGATTTATGTAAAGCACTGTCCAGGTATGGACAACTGGTGTCACCCATCAAAATGATTTCATTAGGATGTAAATCACTAAAACTTAAACATGTAGTGTGTCATAGGAGACAGGTTTACATGCTGCTTAAAAACACTGATACTCATCTAAACCTGACACTGACCTTTAATGTTGAGGGTTTTACTTATGTGGTGTTTGTCACATCAGAGACGATGAAGTGTTTTGGGTGTGGGATTGAGGGGCACCTGGTTCGGGCTTGTCCCGAAGCCAGGAAGGAGGCCGGTGGTTCGGGCTCGGATCAGCCGGCTGTAGAGGCCGGTAGCTCGGGATCGGGTCTGCCGGTCGGGGGGGCCGGCGGCTCGGGATCGGGTCTGCCGGTCGGTGGGACCGGCGGCTCGGGCTCGGGTCTGCCGGCCGCGGGGACCGGCGGCTCGGGCTCGGGTCTGCCGGCCGGAGAGACCGGCGGCTCGGGACCGAGTCTGCCGGACGGAGAGGCTGGTGGCTCGGGACCGAGTCTGCCGGCGGAGGAAGCTGGTGTTTCGGGCTCGGATCAGCCGGTGGGACGGGTGGTAGAAAATAAAGCCGCAGAGGAGAATACAGGTGAGTCATGCTCACCTGTTGCATCACAGGATGCAGAGAAAACAGTGTTACCAAATATAAAGGAGAGTCAGACTGTAAAAGAAATGAGTGGCAAGAAGCAGATGAAGGAAAAGAAGGGGAAGAAGGTGTGCAGTGATGGTGACAGTGTTTTAAATGAAGTGTTGATGGAGGATATCTGTGATGACTCAAGTCTCACAGTAAAAACTGGTAAACGTAAAAAGAGGGCTGGTAAAAAGACGCAGAGTGAGGTTAAAACCAGGAGAATGGCACAAGCGATCTCTGATGATGAGGATGAGGAAGAGCTGACTGCCTCTCAGGCAGAGAAACTCACGTCCTACTCTATGGAAAACATAAAACAGTTTCTAGTACAAACTAAAGGTCGGAGGCTTGTGCAGTTACAACAGTTCTACCCTGATCTCACCGGGTTTATTAGATCTGTGGCTCGACTCAGGAGACAAGACGCGTTTGACAAACTGGAGGTGTACAGACTAAAAAAACTGGTGAAGAAAGCCAACGATATACTCAATGGGAGTGATGACGGTGTTGTTGTTGATGATGATAATGATGAAGATGATGATGATGATGATTATGACGATGTTTAAATACATCTTTTTATTGTTTGTTGTCTGTCTCTCTGTTAGAGCTGCAGGTTTGATTTACACCATGGCAGATATTAATATTGGATCTCTTAATATTAACGGAGCACGTAGTGACGTAAAGAGAGCTTGTGTTTTTAAACTGTTTGAGTTAAAAAAGCTGGATGTGGTGTTTCTCCAGGAAACCCACAGTGACTCTGTCAATGAGGAGGACTGGAAGAGGGAGTGGCCAGGGGAAGTCTTCCTCAGCCACAAACGGTCCAACAGTGCTGGGGTAGGAATCCTCTTCTCCAGAGCTTTTAGTCCTCGCTCTGTGGAGGTGCAGGACATCATGTCTGGGCACATTTTAAGGGTCAATGCTCTCTATGAAAATGTAAAGATGGTTTTTATTTGTGTTTATGCTCCGGTTTTAAGTACTGAGAGGATGAACTTTTTAAATGTTTTATGTGATGTTGTTCGTGACTGTGCTGATGATTATTTATTCTTGGGTGGTGATTTTAACTGCACTGAGGATTTTAAGTTAGACAGGAATCATCTGGAGCCTCATCCTGCTTCATCTGCTCGGCTCAGACGTCTCATTGAGGCTCATGAACTGAAGGATGTGTGGAGAGGTTTTAACAGTAGGAACAAACAGTACACCTGGACTCACTGCAGAGACAACTCTCTGTCTCTGGCCAGGCTGGACCGCTTTTACTGTTTTAAACATCATTTTAGTATTTTTAAAAGCTGTCGCATTGTTCCAGTTGGTGTGTCTGATCACTCTCTGGTTCAGTGCTGTTTTTATATTCAGAATGTGAAGACCTCCAGTGCTTATTGGCATTTTAACACAGCTCTTTTAGCAGATCATTCTTTTAGAGAAGCTTTTGCTTTTTTATGGATTTTACACAGAGAAAAGAAATCCTCTTTTTCCTCAGTGCAGCAGTGGTGGGATTTTGGAAAAACCCTGATTCAACAGTTTTGTAAACAGTATACTCGCAATGTCACCAAGTACATTACCAGATCCCTTAAGGACCTGGAGACTGAGGTACAGAGTTTATTAAACTGTACAGGAGATCAAGGGTGTGTTGAAACCCTTAAAAGTAAAAAGGCTGCTTTAGCCAACCTGCTGGGCGTAACCGCACAGGGAGCTCTGGTCCGGTCACGCTTCCTCAACGCCTCACTGATGGACGCCCCCTCTCAGTTTTTTTTTGGGCTGGAGCGCAGGAATGGACAGAGGAAATTCATCCACTGTCTGCGCTCTGAAGACGGTTCCTCTTTCACCGCAGCCAACGACATTCGACGGTACGCCACCAACTTTTACAAGGAACTATTTAAAGCTGAGCTGGTGGAGGACCCAGAGCTGGATGTAGCATTCCTGGCGGACCTACCACAAATGGAGGCATCCTCCAACTCTCAGCTGGACACTGTTTTAACATTGGATGAACTGCATGTGGCCCTCATGAGCCTGACTAATGGAAAGGCTCCTGGCATTGATGGTCTGCCTGTAGACTTCTACAAAGCGTTCTGGCAGGAACTGGGCAATGACATGTTAGAAGTGTTTCAGCACAGCTTTGAAAGTGGCCGTTTACCGTTGAGCTGCAGGAGAGCCATCATCACACTGCTCCCAAAAAAAGGTGACTTGCAAAAACTGAGGAACTGGAGGCCCGTCTCCTTGCTGTGTGGGGACTATAAAATATAGTCGCTGGCGCTGGCGTTGAGGCTCAGGGAGGTGATGGCTGAGGTCATACATGTGGATCAGACTTACTGTGTGCCCGGCAGGCTAATAAGTGACAACGTCACTTTAATTCGTGATGTTTTGGAAGTCTCTGGCTCATTGGCTGTAGACACTGGTCTGATTTCAATAGACCAGGAAAAGGCTTTTGACCGGGTTGAACACCAGTACCTCTGGAAAGCTTTAGCTGCTTTTGGGTTCAGCCCAGGTTTCATAGCCAGGATCCAGGTTCTGTACAGTGACATTGTGAGTGTACTGAAAATTAATGGAGGCCTGAGTGCACCTTTTAGTGTTCAGAGAGGGGTCAGACAGGGCTGTCCCCTCTCTGGCATGCTGTATGCTCTGGCCATTGAGCCATTGCTGCACAAGTTAAGAACAGACCTGAGTGGTGTCACTTTCCCCGGCTGTGATGCACATTTTAAGTTGTCTGCATATGCTGATGATGTTATTGTCCTGGTAAACTCTCAGCATGATATTGACATTTTAGAGCAGTCGGTACATCACTTTGGCTGCATCTCCTCAGCCAAGGTAAACTGGGAGAAAAGTGAGGCTGTCATGGTGGGGGACAGGCTGGGGGATCGACTCAGGCTACCTGGTGGTCTAGTGTGGAAGAGCGGAGGAATCAAGTACCTAGGAGTGTTTTTAGGCAACGAAGTGTTTTTAAAGAAAAATTGGGAGAATGTTTTAGAGCAGGTAACAGGAAGACTAATGAAGTGGACATGGACTGTTAAAAGCCTGTCTTACCGAGGTCGGGTTTTAATTGTAAATAATCTTGTTTCCTCTGCTCTGTGGCACCGGTTGGCCTGTGTTGATCCTCCATCCTGTCTCCTGTCTCAGGTCCAGAGGGTTTTAGTAGATTTTTTCTGGGAAAGGTTGCACTGGGTACCTCAGGGGGTGTTGTTTTTATCGAAGGAGGAGGGAGGACAGGGTCTTGTCCATCTGGCCAGCAGGGGCGCTGCTCTCAGGCTCCAATTCATACAGAGGCTACTGTATGGACCGAAGGACCTGGTATGGAGGCCTCTGGCCCAGTTGGTCCTACAGCGTCTCGGTGGCCTAGGACTAAAAGACTCTGTGTTTTTAATGGATTTTAAATCTGTGAGGTTTCACACCCTGCCTGGTTTTTATCGAGGACTCTTCACTGTGTGGAAACTGCTGCTGAAGCAGAGAGCTCAGTGTGACTCTCTGTTCTGGCTGCTGCAGGAACCGCTGGTCCATGGAGGACACCTGAGCACCCCCTGCTGGGCGGGAGCAGCAGTAACGGAGGCTTTCAGCAGAGCAGGGATTTTAGCTCTGGGAGATGTCCTCACCTTCACTGGACCCGATCTAACGGACGCAGCAGGTCTGGCGGCTGGTCTGGGGGGGAAGGTCAGAGAGGATCGTGGGCAGGCTGCTGGACCACTGGAGGAGCTGTCTGACGGGACATGAGCGTCTCCTGCTGACGTACTACAGCAGCGGTGTGACTGTCCCCAACCCTGATGACCCTTTCCCCCTCCTCAGTGTCCGTCCTTGTTGGACAGACGGTGTCAGACGGTGTGAGGTGAACCTGCAGGAGGCCACAGGTAAAGCTCTGTCAGGTCTGATGGTGGAGTGTCTCAACAGACAGGAGCTGCAGCGTCGGGCCGACTCTCCCTGGAGAGGTCACCTGAGCTCAGGTGAGGAAGTCCGTCCTGAGTGGAGGAGCTTCTACAAACCTCCACTCACTAAGAGAGTGGCTGACCTGCAGTGGAGACTGGTCCATGGGATTTTAGCAGTGAACGCATTCATCTCCATCCTGAACCCTGCTGTCTCAAACAAATGTCCTTTCTGCAGTGCCGTAGAGACAGTGGTCCACTGTTTCTTAAAGTGTCCTCGTCTAAGCCCTCTTTTCTCTCTGCTGGACGGATTGTTCAGGAAGGCAGGAGAGGTCTTCTCTCTCCACACCTTCATCCTGGGTTTCAGATACCGAAAGGCTTTTAAACACAAATGTCAGCTTTTAAATTTTGTACTGGGACAATCAAAGATGGCTGTGTATGTGAGCAGGAAGAGGAAGGTAGAGGACAGTGTGGACACTGATGTGGTTTTATTGTTCAGCAGGATGGTGAAAGCCAGAGTCCTGATTGATTTTAAATACTACAAGGAGATGAAAGACTTGGATCAGTTTAAGCTGATATGGACTTATGGACTCACTCTGTGTGATGTTCAACATCATGAACTTTTGTTCTCAGATCAGCTGATCTGATCTGTTTTTTTGTATTTTAGTTATTTATTTATTTAGTTACATGATGTAACTTGATTGATAAATAGTTTCAATAAAGTTACTATTTAAAAATCAAAAAAATCTCTCTCTCTCTCTCTGTCTCTCTCTCTCTCTCTTTCTCTCTCTGTCTCTCTCTCTCTCTCTCTCTCTCTCTCTCTCTCTGTCTCTGTCTCTCTGTCTCTGTCTCTCT